>NW_009700040.1:0-14325 GCF_000703405.1 Apaloderma vittatum | reverse complement strand
AATAAGAATAAGAATAAGAATAAGAATACGACTGAGCAAGAATCTACAAACTAAGTGATGCACAATGCAATTGCTCGCCACCAACCTAGCGATGCCCAGCCATTTCCCAAGCAGCAGCCTACGGCCAGCTTTCCCCCCAGTTTATAAACTGGACGTGAGATCATACAGTGTGGAGTATCCCTTTGGTCAGCAGAGGTCAGCTGTCCCAACGTCTGTCCTCCCAACTTTTGATTCCCCCCAGCTTCCTTGCTGACAAGGCAATATGAGAAGTTAAAGAGTCTTTGATCACTACTGAGCAAAAACTGAAACATCAGTGTCTTACCAACCTTATTCCCTAAGTCCAAACCACAGCACTCTACCAGTTACTGGGAAGAAAATTAACCCTATCACAGTGGATATCAATCAGGACATGGTGCCATGTCTCAGCCTCATTTCACATTGCAATAGGGCTTGTGGAGCTGTGTCCTGTTGTCTGTCCGTTACTCCAAGCCAGAAGCTCTCAAAGTCCATGAAGGGACAGCCACTTACTTTGGGAGGACTTAGCTCACCCAAAATTGCTTACATTGTGGAAATGACTAAAAAGAGGACCTTGACTTTGCCAGGCATCACTATCTCAGCCAAGACACAACCGTCCTTAGCACCAAGGAACCACCTGGCTTCGACAGCCTAGATCCGCATGAGTATTCAGGCTTCTGAATCATGGCTACATTAAAAGCAGCAGAAAAATGAAACCTCAACAGTTCCATGTCCAAGACACTTCATGAAGCCAATTCCTCAGTCAGTGCAGCTACTACAGTTGATTCCATGTCAGGTGGCTAATTCATCACCTCTCCATTCCTTCAAGGTAACTTTCATTATCCCTATGTCTAATTAGCTAGATCTAAAGAAATGCTAAATTTTTTTTTTTTTTTGTGAGTAATGACCCCTCTTAAATCTACATGCCACAATAACAGCAATTAATTTGAATAGGCCATTTAAAATCTATTGTATTGAGCTCAGCACAAGCCCCAATTGACAAACAAAAGCTTTTTATAACCTGGTACTCTCTACACTATCATCAATTATCCCCTAATTAAACAACAAAGTTCCTTTTCAATGCCTCGGTTAGACATCATTACTAAACATTTTGCCATCACTTAGTGGATTAATGTGGCTAATTAAACAACTTGTAGCACAGAGTCAAGATCGTGGCATGACACTTGAAATGAGGTGTGCAAATCTCTATAAATTGTTTGAAATCAAAACCTACTTGGCCTATACTGATGGGCTTATATTCCCATCATGGGGAAATAAAAACATAACTGCCCACAAACCCAAAGAACCAATTGCCATTGGAAATGTTGAATTTTTGAGGCTCAGAGAAGAGACAGCTCATTTGCTCAAAGTTTACAAGGGGTGGGAGTGTGAGGGTTTTTACAACAAGAGTTTGGTCAAATATTTCCCAATTAATTTTCTATCAGTGATGAAATCTGAGTCCCTCAGCTGCACTTAGACACTTGCTGGTAGTACCTCACTGCCTACTGGATCTCATCTTTACTTGTAACAGGGAAATTCTGCTAGAACTCTTCATATGCCACTATATCCAGTAGAAAGAGTTTGGGGATGATTTCTTTCCATCAGCAGGCTAAACCTGCTGCTGGGAGTGATGAAGCCCAGGTTCTTAGTGCAGTGATTGCATGGATATTTCCACATCCAATCTACTTCCAGGAAACTTGAAGTTTTGCATGTTCAGCCGCAGGAGCTGCCAGCTTTCCAGTTTGGGATGCAGCTGTCACTTCCCAGTGGTTGTTCAGCTAACAATCACCTTGCAGGATCTCTCTTCTAAATGATCAACAGCTATGGAAAGATGTGAAGGTCTGTTTAACCGAAAGAGAGATTTGGGGTTGTAAACCTGTTCTATATGTGAGGCCACTCATAGTGCTACTCTGACTCCAGACGATTAGCTGCAGTTAAACATCTGACATTCAGATTTTGGAGTCAGAAATTTCTTATAACTCACGGCACTAAGCATAATGGGTTCCTAAGCCACAATGAGGAGCACATCACTAATGAAATGTTTATAGTTTTAAAGGAGGCACCTTACCCAAGACAAAAGACAGCATTGCTATTTTCTGTTTACAGCAGCTGAGAGTGTGAAAAACCTCATTTAGGATGTCTGAGATTCTTCTTGGACCTGTACAGGGGACTGTTCGCATGTCTCAGTGACCCTGGTTACTATATTGACACTCAAATCCATGGCAGCAAAGGGCAAACCCAAATCACTCTTCTGCTACTCTATGAAGAAGTAAACCAACAAACTGCCAGTGAAAAAATATCTTAGAAAAACATGATTAGGTGGTACAACAATAAACAGCATATTGGGTATTTTCATGTTCTAATCTATGTCTGAGGATGTGTGGAGGGTTTAGATTTGTATTCAGATAAAGCGATCACAGTGAAACTGAAACTCCCTGCATGATAACTACTTCTCATTAATGTCAAGGATGTTGCCTGAATTATAAAATCTGAGGGACCTACCGAAAGCAGACATGTACCATATCATGTTGTTGGGTGGCATTTCAGAAATACTCGTGAAAGAGTAGACTTATCCACTCCTCACCAGGAGCAAATCATTAAATTAAATCACTTTTTAATTTGCAAGTGAAGACCTTGACTTTTCACTTCACCTGCCCTGCTGGGTTGAGCAGTGGCTGCCCTGTTCTGCTCTTTGTGTCAAATTGGGCGCAGAAGGACTCAAAGTGAAAGTCACGCGCACACGTGCTCATATGTGAAAATGATCCTTTTGGTTTTGCTGTGGTCTACACCTTGATCACCAAACTGCCTTGGAAGACTGATTGACACCTGACTGCATCTCTGGCAGGTTGGATAGAGATATCCTGGTCACTCATCTCTACTCTGCCTTTTGCGTGCTCATTGCTCCAGGGTACCACTGCCTGACCTCAGACTAACATGGTCATGTGTCACATGAATTAGAGTAAAACCTACTCAAGGGTGGGTTTTTTTCAAGCACTTCCTGCCTTCCTTTCAGCCTCGTGCGTATCATCATCCTCCGCTTATTATAGTGCCCAGTGCCTGGTCACAAGTGATCGCTTCCCGTTTCTCCTTTTATGCTGCAGAGTGTTGCGCAAGCAGAGAAAACCAGTCTCTACCCAAACTGAAGAAATTGGTCGCAGAGAAGGAATGCACATTGTTCGAGCAAGGGGTACAAATGCTTGCCAATGGGCTCTGCAGAGTAACCTTTGGTAAGCACAGGCAAAGAGATGTGTGCAATAATAAAAGTGATACCTCAAAGTTTAGATTGCAAGGGGAAGGTCAGATCCAGGCTGTGGCTGGTGAGGGGTTCGAGTCCTCTAAGACATTGATGACAGCCCTTTAGATGTTCAGCTGGAGAGCTAGTGCCATCTCTACTGCAAGGAACCCAGAGAACAAGACGTGATGTTTGGACAGGTTAGACAGGAGCAGCCACCTCCTCCACAGCCTCGCAGTTTTCAGGAGGAATAGTAAAAGCAAAATTGCATCAACCTTGTTTAAGGGCCAAGCAAATGTGCTGTGTACCGTCCGCCTGTGCCCATGCTGTGTTCTCAATTGCCTCTACCTTCTGCTCCACATATTCAAGATTATGTGCCCAAATACAGACGTACACCTTGTGAAAGCTCTCCTACACTGTCTCTAGCTGAACATGTCTGTGCCCATCTCTGCAATCTTTCTCATCTTCTTTTGTGCCCCTAAATCCTCTCAGCTAAGGGACTGATGGTGACTCAGACACAGCACTGAAGCACAGAAGCAAGGATTAAACATCTGAGCATGGAAGAGTGAATTTGTCCACTTCCACACTTCTTTCACACCAGAGACGGAAAAAAAGGCTGTGCAGGTGTAACAGCCTGAAAGAACTTTCCTGGCTTAGTTACATCACTGGTGTTGCGAAGTAGGTCTCCTCTCTTCCAACATCTGGACAAGCACAATCAGAATATTTGCAAAATCAGACTGGTGGAGAACACAAACATACAGATGTATAAATACTCACACAGGTGAATGGGACACAAAACTCTCCTGTTACTGCAGCCCTCTTTTGTCCCCTGGGCACCTCTTTGTCTATCTCTAAGCTGCTGCCACCTCCTGTTTGAACTGCTGCTGCAGATGACAGGGTCACCTGTGGTGATATCCTGGGGTGTCTGGGGGTGTTATACATATACTTAGGCTCTTTCAATATCTTATGTAGATTATGGCCTTGCTACAGTCCTGCATCTAAACATTTCTTCATACTACGCATGGGAATTGTTAATGGCTGACTTGATAATCTTAAAGGTCTTTTCCAATCTAAATAATTATATGATTCTATGTACGAATATGGATTTGCATGCATTAGTATCTTGCCTTTTATTGTTTGTATGTCTTCAGATTAACGCATATCTGTTTCACTATTAAAAGTTTTTCCTTTAAACTAAGCTCTTAGCCCTCGTCTTACATTATTCTCTTAGTAAACTCCCAGACCAATCCATTTAACTTTTGGTTCCAGCCATTTCACCACCTTACTTTCTCCCACAAGTACATTCTTCCTGTCTCCAAAAACTCATAAGAAGCAATCCCTTTCACTGACACTGAACTAAAATCCTGCAAGCATTTCTATTGACACAGACTTCTAAAATGCTTGGAGGTGTGCCTACTATGGTTTAAAAGAGTATCATCCTGCTAAAGTCAATCAACTTTTTCTGAATTACAAGGAGCTGTCTCTTTGACTTTGCCATCCTGGCAAGCTGGAACTGAATTAGATTGGCAATTCTTCATGACAGTGAAATTCTACACGAATTTCAGAAGCCAAAGGCATAATTCTTAAAGGGATTACGTACTGCTTTATCACCATAGTTATTATTTAGCATTCATATTTCAGTAGCAACTTGATATCGGCCATGGTGAAAAGCTGTCATGCTAGAACAAGTCCAGACCTGCAGAAGTGACAATTGTCATCCCCAAAATCTTGAAGATTCAAATAAAATAAAAAAAGTGGGAAGAGAGGGACACTAATGGGTTGAAATTGCAAAACCAGATGCGTAGTCTTCAATCCTAAGTGTACCAACACCGAAAAAAGTCAGGGCCCTGTGTCACAAGTGACCTTCCAATTGCAATATTCCTTATTACTGAACATGCAGTGGCCTAAGAAATGACACGAATTGAGAGTTTGTGCAGTGACATTTTTAAATGTGCCCTGACTTTTAGGGAAAGCCCACAATGAATATTAAACAAGCCATTGCATCTCCTAGGGTTGGTGGGTAAGACCTGACTTTCCTTTCCCAGTTATGTGCGGTGACATTTTAAAATCATTTTTGTCGCTGCACAATTCCTCTGGTTCTTCAGCCTTATTCACACCAGGACTTCAAGAAAATTAAATCTCTTCTGTTGCTAATAAATGGAGCCCTGGATTCCCCCACCTGGAAAAGGACTTTTGACTAATGTTACTGTGCATGGAAGAGTGCTCGGAAATTGTAAGAGCTTTTAAGTACAAATCAGAGGCACAAATGAAAAGAATTGCTGATTTCAGTTGTTATTTCTGAGGCATTTAGTGTTATAGAGCCTCGATGCCTTACCCAACACCTGGATTAAGTACAAATGTGCAAGACTGTACTGAAAGATAAAACTCAAAGCCTACTTATTACCTAAGTCACTCTTAAGCCTTCAAAATAGACTTCGAGTACAACTAGAGACACTTGCCTCCTGCGCAGGGGATCTGCTGTGATACAGTCATTTAATTTCAGCATATGTTTGAGCTTTTTCTTACATACCCTGAAGAAAATCATAAAATGAACCACTCTGGATAAGACAGCAGAAAAGTCATTGTAGTTTTGTTTTTCCTCTTCATCTTTTGTTTTCCTCTCATTAGCAGGCACTACTGAGCAGGCTTCCAGCCATCTAATCCTAAGAGCTCTCTCTATGAATCAAATGAAACTGGAGATAAAAAAATGATTCATATGCAGTCATGTTTATCGTCGTCTGGAAAGCAAAGTGTTCAAACCAAATCCACCAGAGACAAAACAGTCTGAGCTCCTACTACGACGACCTACTTTTAATATTAAGTGAGTGCTTCAGTGCTGGATGATTGGAGTAGATGTGTAAAGCCTCTGGAGCATGACTGGGAGATATTCTACATGAAAGGATGCCCCAGGTCTTCCTCTCATCCTTCAGATTCTGACCTTTTCTAAACAGAGATGTGACTAGATCATGAAGTAGTATAGTGGTTTTCATTTGTTTACTGCCCACTACAAGAGGACTGAAGATGCAGCAGCCCAGGCTTTACTGCGTACCAGAGGTCCAGAGGACTTCCACCCAGTTGTTAGGTTATCCCAAAGTTGCATTTTTACTGTTGTAGTGACAAAGGCAATACACAAAGAAGGCTGTAATCTAATCCACAGCTGTTATTGATAATGATAATTCAGACCGTACACCCTCATGTCTGTATGGTCACTGAGTAATTCCTTACAATAGCTGAAAGAGCGTATTCAAATGATTTCAGGTATTTCCACAAGGCAGGCACAAGGCACCAGTATCCTCAAAAACAATCCAAATTGGTTTTGTCAAGGCAACACCCTCTGTGTTCACATCTGGCCAAAGTGAGTGTCCTCTCTGTGTGCTCCCCCAAATCACCACCACACTGCGTGTGTGCTCCTTCTGCCCCTCCACCACAGCCCTCTCAGCTTCCTGCACTCCAAGGTTTACACAAGGTACCAAAGGTCACTTACAGCACTGATTTATCCTTGATTTCTTTCTCTTCTTCCTTCTCTTGTCTTCCAACATGACTGTGGAGTTTTCAGTGCTTCACTCTACCCTGCCAGACCCCTTGACCACAGTGGACATGAGGATCACACAAAGCGAAGAGTTATATTTCTGAGGAGTTGATGAAGTAGCCTTCAATCATTCATAGGAAAGTAGTAATGAATAGTGAGCACGCATCCAAGCCACAACCGTGGAATGCTTGGGCATCTCCCTTTTGTTTCTTCCCTCAGTAAAATCCCATTTCTACACCTGCTAACAATGCTGCAGGCATCTGAGTACCTAAGTGAGTTGTAACCCATTGACCGGCCAGTGACAGAAAGAGAGGATCATTTCTTACCTCATCTTCATGTACCTTACTAAATTTATGATTTCTCAGGACATTGCTCCAAGTACCTTCTCCTAATCCTAAATAAGATCTTTGTATCATCTACCTCTGAGGACCACGTCTCCTGGCTTTCAGAGAGAACTTGGCTTTCAGAGGGAAGCTGATATATTTAACTACTTCTAATCTTGTTCACTTTCATGCTGCTGGAAATTGAGTCACTCACGTCTCTTGCTGAGTGTCCCAAAGCTGAGGTCATTGATGGAAAAAACATCCTGGACACTCAGCATTCTCCAGTGAACAGAGGATTCCATGGAAAGTCATGACCTTGAGAATTTTATAGCCATAATAGAAAGGATGTGACAATGGTTCCCTTAACCAGAGCCTAATATGTTTCCATCACCCAGCACTGATGGTAAATGCACTCACATCAGACATTTTCATAACACTGCAAATAAAAAATGTTGACCTTTCACTTTAACCACTAAAAGAAAGCAAGCCAGCAAACCCACTCCTCATCCAAAATATTCAACAGAAGGAGGTCAGGTCTGAAAGGTTACTGTCAGCAGCATCTACTCACCCCTGTTTATCTTAACTTTGCAGCACAGACGACAGATTTCTAGGAAATTTAGAAGGACGGTGTACACCACAGCACGCAACTGAATAACTCATTATTAGCAAAATCTCACTTGGAAAAAACATCAGCTGCTGGTGTCATTTTTCTTGTGAAAAGGCCAATTCAAAATAATCAGCAGGCCAGCTCACGTGAGAAACATGGAGAGAATTCAGAGAAATCAAACAAAGACCTTCACAGGTCATCTTTGACTCATGCCTTCTCCTGGATAGGTTACAGAGAAGAGGTAAAAAGTACAGAAAGAACTGGGTTTTGGCCAGCTGCTCCCATCTATGAGGTGGCACTGGTTGCAAACTGGTTGAAAAACTGGTTGCCAACCAAGCACAAGCGGTAGATCAGTCCTCATTTTGCAGCACTGAGAAGGTGACAACATGGTCTAAGCACACGGGTGAAAGTCTCTTCAGCTTGGTGAAAGTCCACCAGTGGCTGTGTGCAAGTCTACCACAGCTATCACAGCTCCTGGAGTCTTTTCCATGTTAAATCAGCTCTTCTTTTGGCTAAGTTTTCATGACCTGGAGATGCTTCTGGCATTAATTCATGCCATGTCTCAAGAAAGACTCTCCAATGGGGCAAGTCTCCACCTTCTCCCCTGCTGGGTCCAACATGTCAGTTGTCACCACATGCTTTCCAGGCAGGTCCAAGTATAAAAGACTTTTTGAGACAAGATGTCCAGGGACTCATAGAGTGACTGGTTACCCAAAAGCTGTATCTGCCTTTCTGTGTCCCTAGGTTTCAACCTCCTGTCTATAGAAGTGGGAAAACTGTTGTTTTTCAGTGCACAGTAAGGACAAATACATTATAAACTGGATATGAGAGACTTTGATCCTGACTTATACGACCTGTTCTGTTGGGTTTCCTCCTGCAAACTGCCCCAAAAAGAGATTATTTGCTGCCAAGAGTCAGACCCTTTTAGGATTTCATACAGCACCCAGCAAAAGGGTTTTTGTGTTGGACATTCAGCACTTCTTTAATACTGGTGATAAACTGCTTTGAGTTACGGAAGTGTATAACCCAGAATCAAAGCTACCAGACAAAACTTCTCAACTCAACACCATTCTCCCCAGCATTGAACAGTTTTAAGATTCAGCTGGACAGAGTGTTGGGCTTGCTTGTCTAGACCCTGCTTTTGCCTAGAAGGTTTGAACCAGATGATCCTTGAGGGCTCTTTCAGCCAAGTATTCTATGATTCTGTGACTCTAAAATTCAATGATTGCATGAGGCAGCATTCATTTAAGTTCCAAATTTATTAACATATATTAATTTCATGGAGTCTTATTGCTCTTTCTGACAAAATATTTTATTTCAGAAATAGGAATCTGTGACTGTCTGTCTGCTGAAACTGCAGAGATAAGAAATAATAATAAAAAAAATAGAAATGGATTCCTGGGAGGAGGATTCCAACCTGTTGCTAGTGCATGATCACTAGACCAAATGCAAGAACACTTACCAGCTGGGCTGCTGATGCCCATTAGTGTGAAGGATGTGGCTATGTCTCCAAGAAGAACATCTGCCCCACCTCATCAAGCATCATAAGCATCTTGTAGCCACAAGGTTTATTTCAGATTTCAGTTATGCTGCAGCTTAAACCTTGGTACAGACATCAATCATGGGAGGATGCCATGGTGTGAGCTGTCAGCAGCAAGGCTCAAAACCCAGACACTGAAATCTAAAACTCAAAAAATATCTCATGTTCAAAACAAAAAAAACCTTGTATTGTTAGCACAGCAGCAGCAGAAGATTGATGAACCTCCCAGTCATCTTGTCTTTAGACTACCCTCTGGAGGGGTACAAATTTCTGTGCTGAATACCAATGCAGTTACAAAGATAAATGTGAGCGCACTTGAAATCCTGATTTCTTAACACCTGTGACCTCCCTGGGCTAATCTAGATGAATTTAAACTAAATTTTGTTCTGCTGAGGGATGCGGTTTAGTGATATTGATAGGGCTAGGACAAAGGTTTGACTGCTGATATTGAAAGTCTCTTCCAACCAAAACTATCCTATGATTCTATAAAGTTCTTCTAACTGGAAAGACAGTAAATACAGAAGTTATATAAATACCTTGCAAAAAAGACCCCAATGTCATTTTGTTGCTCAAAGAGGTCGTGGAATCTTCAATATTCTCAGAGACACTCATAAGTTGTTTGAGTATGGTCCTGGGCAACCAGCTCTATGTGGCCTTGCTTGAGTAAGGAGGTTGGACAAAATAACCTCCACAGGTCCCTTCCAACATCAACTGTTCTTTGACTCTCTAATTTCAAAGATGACTGGCATTGATTTTTCTTCAGATTTCCTTGTGCAATTGATTGTTAGCAAATGGGCTAGGAAAGGCAGAATATGCGTGCCAGCAGCCTCACAAACCCCAAATTTGACAGTTTGTCTCCAAACATGCTCAACAGCTAGGCTGAAGGGAGTGGCCAAGCTTAGAGTTGGCTTTCAATGATCCCCATTTCAGGGAGACTTACTGGGGGTGGAATCTTTGGGCAAAAGTCAGTGAAGGAATACTGATTTCATATAAGCAATGAGGGACTATTCTCCAGGACATGAGAAGAGTATTTAATCACAAATCATGTTTTTCTAGCAGTTTCAAAGCACCACACCTCTTATGCAGTGTCCTAGAGCATGCGGCCGCACACCATGAACTGGCCATGGAACTGGCTGGGGAGGCTTTGACCCACTGCCATCCCTCCTCCACCCATCCCACCTCCTCCTCATGACTACTGCCTTCACATACTCAACCCTTCACACAGCCATGCCCTGTGAAAATGATGCCTGTTACAGGCAAAGGGCAACTTTTTTCTTTCTTTTTTTTTTTTTAAAAAAAAGGTTTTGCTTTGCTTGTTTTTCTTAAATCCAGACCATTCTGCTGCTCTGGCTGAGAGCACAGTGAGACGATCAGTTGAGTCAGCAAAGCAAGGAAACTGTAACTCGGGGTAGGGAGGAAGGACACAGGCAGGAGAGAAGCAGAGTATGAGAACTAGCTTTATGCATCTGCTTAAACTGATTATTTCGAATGCCACCTTCTCATGGCTGCTGAGAAACCATGGTATCGAGGCCAAACATGACTGAATAGGGACTGAGAAAAAAAGCTTTGAATCTCTATTAAATCACGGTTGAGCAAACTTTAAGGACGGGGAACATATTTCGTGTCGAATGTTTAGTTAGTCGCTGGTGTGAACAACCCTTGGAGGGTACTGCAACAACACTAATGACATGAACAACATCACAGCTGATTTATTTCTCTTTAGAGCATGAAAAGGACCACATATATCTCCAGAAAAGGAGTCCCAAGGAAGTAAAGTCAGACCGGACCCTGTAGAAAATTTTCCCATAATTACTCAACCTTTTCTGGTGAAGTCTGGGAGACAGGCACGGTCACACAGTATTTTGCAAGTGGTTTGATTTACTCACTGCATTTCCTGTCCTCTTCTGCGGAGGCCAGGGAGCTCCTGAGCTGGAAGTGCGTGATAGGTAGGCGGAGAGACTTCTCTTGGGAATGGGTAGTTTGGAGAGTGTCGAACCCACTGCGTTCAGAAGAGATGAAGTGACCACTCTGGTCCTTACCAAGCCCTTTTTTAATGACTGCTAGAAGAGACTGAAATGTTAACCTCGTGTTGACATGTAGCGCACACTTTGAGCAGAAATGGAAACCCTTAGAAGGGGAGGGGGAAAAAAGATTCAGGTTCTAGTGTTATTTTAATATTGAAAATTACCTAACCTGCTATGTTCTCCTCTTTATTTTTCAAGTGCATTGACTCATTAACTGAGTTTCAATTAACTCAAGGCAAAGACTAAGAGGAATATCTCGCCTTCTTTCGTAGCAGTTATTAAACGTGTTTGCTTGCTATTTTCCCCCCCCACTTCCTTTAAATTGACAATGAATTGTGAATAATCATCCTTAAAAACCAAACAACGGACAGCAAATATTTTGAGAATGAAACTCTTCAGAAAGGGCCATTACCCAGGCAAAATGCTCAGTAAGTTTGATTTATTTTTTTTTCTTACTGAAAATGTGGGTGGTTTTCAAATACAGGAAAGAAAACACGACAGCTTGTGGTGATATTTTCCACCAGAAAGATGCAGCTTTAAGGGCTTTTGGTTTCCAAATACCTACACCCACAGGAGTGGCCTTGTCTGTTGTAGAAGGCAATGCCAGATAAGTTATACATGTCAAGTTAAATGACAATAATAATATACAGTAGCTGATGCGTATTTCAGTGGAAGCTCTGCGTCAGTTGGGGAATTAATATGGCAAACCCCTCCCAGACTACAGAGCAGCCAGTTTTAAATATGCAAAAAGCTGCTGTGAAAGGGAAGGAGAAAATCTGTGGCTTTGGTGGACAGGATCCAGCTGAAGATGTCCCTGCTGATCTCAGGGAGATTGGATTAGATGACCATTAAAGATCCAACCCAAACCACTCTCTGATCCTGAGATTCTCTAACAAGAAGTGGGCTGAAATCACAGCAAGGAAGATTTAGGTTACACATTAAGGGAATGCCTTCCAGTGGTGAAGGACAATTTTGGGACAGGCTATGGGAGGCAGGTGTGGATCTGTCACCAGAAGTCTGGATGGACAGGGTGGGGGAATTTCCCCATAGTCAGGGTTCCTGTGGATTTTTCCTTCAAGTGGAGTTTGAAAGATATCCTGCCAAGGACCTTTCCTGCTCTGAGACCTTGTCTTTGCACAGGAAAATGTTTCGTTGGGAGATGACGCAGGCTGAAATCTTTTTCTGCCCATACGTTGGAGCTAAGCGGCCCGATGAGCTGTTTTGTGTGTGACACACAGAAACTAATCCTGAGCCTAAATATTTGCAGATCTGCAACATTTCCTATAGGCAAAGTGATCCTCACTTGACCAGCTGCTGTGTCGTGCTCTGTCCCCTGGGTGGGATCTGGTTGTATGCATGGGGTAATACCAGTGGGGTCAGGGAACGGGGGAGCTGGGATTACACCACTACAAAGTCCAAAGCTTGCACTCATCCAGCCTAAGTGCAGGTAGATATGACGGTCCTCCAACTGTCACGCTCCTCTGCAAATTGTAACAACAGTGTCAGAAACCAGCAGGCCCAAAAACTTAAGATTGGGATGAGAATATGTGGGATTTTAATCACTTTCACTTGGGATGAAAGAACCTCTTTTGCATGCTTGCAGCATCAATATCACATCTCTCGCACCCTCCGTCAAATATAATGGACTCCGATGCAGACAGGAAGGATGGATATGTAAGTTAATGGTGTGTGAACAATTAAAATGCAAAATCATCCACCTCATGAAATTTCTTTTTCTCTCCTGCTGGTAACAGGAATAGATATTACACTAAGAATAAATTGTTCCAGAAAAGGGGAGAGAATCAGTATTTGAAGGCAATTCATTTCCCCTGATTTCCAAAATCCCAGCAGCCTTTCCCTTTTCATTGCCTCCCTTTACTTTATTTAACACATACTTCACATTTTAGGGATCAGCATCATGGGCAAAATAACCAGAGTGGTATTCAAAGAACCGTCCCAGCCTGTTCAAAGTGAACACTTACGGGTCCTAAAATTTCTAGACATCTCATCTGGATGATCTCAATCGAAATATTCCCATTCGGTCCCCATGTGTTGCCTGATCTAGTCGAGAGGTGGCGTCCCTGGTGGCAGGGAGGCTGGATTAAAATGATCTCTAAGGTCCCTTCCAGCTTAGGCCATGATATGATTCTATGAAAATATCTTTTTTACAGGTCTGTCAGGTGGTACATCCTGCACATCTGGTGGTGACCTGACCTTTTAGGGAAACATCATCTGAGATTCTTCACCAGAGCCTTAGCATCCACAGGAGGGACCTGAACACGGCCTCCTGTCTTCTGTGGGTTTATCAAGGGCATGAAGGACATTTCCAGGTTTTCTTGCCCCAGCTGTAATCATCTTTGACTGTTAGCGGCAGCAAAGCTCACTAGTCTCACAGGGCTGGTGTGCTCCTGCAGGATGGAGGGATTTCATACCATCTTCTCCAAAATCCTTTGGCTGGTTTTCTTTCCTTTCACTCTTGTTGTTCCTCTCCCAGGTTCCCAGGCTAGTTTCCCCCTCTAGATCCACCTATTCGCAACCCCCAGCACAACATAACACAAGAGGAAGCCACAACACCAGTGGAGCTGAAGTCTCCCAGGGAATATCCCAGGCAAAACCCACCTTAGGCACCCTCAAGCCCTGAAAGGGGTGCACCAAACAGGTACCACCTGGCCTTCTTTCATACAATAATCTGATCCAAGGTTTGACCTGCCTGGAAGAGACGTGTTTCAAACACTCACAGCCAAGAATGTAACATGATGGGACAGATGAACCGAAACATAAGGAAATATTTCTTTCCCGTGAGGGTAACAGAGCACTGGAACAGGCTGCCCGGAGAGGTTGCGGAGTCTCCATCTCTGGAACCTGTGTCACCCTCGCAGTAAAGAAGTTTTTCCTTATAGACGGAACTTCCTGTGTCCACCAAAAAAGAGTCTGGATCCATCCTCCTGATGTTGCATTGGGGGGAATTGTTTAGTAGGTTGATAGGGTTGATAGGTCTCTTCCTAGGATTCTAGGATTCTATGACACTCACTCTTTAGATATTGATAAGCACCGA
>NW_009700039.1:4129-4810 GCF_000703405.1 Apaloderma vittatum | reverse complement strand
CGGCGCAGCGCGTCCCTGGCCACCAAGGTCTTCGTGCAGAGGGATTACAGCGACGGGACCACGTGCCAGTTCCAGACAAAGTTTCCCCCCGAGCTGGAGAGCCGGGTAGGGAGCCTGACAGGGCAAAGGGGTGGGGGGTGCCCTATCGGATTTCAGGGAGGAGAGGGGTCTGAAGGCATGAGGCCCCCATGGGGTGTTGTATGGCCCTGGGTCAGCTGATGCTGCTGGGCCTGCAATCACAGCTGCCTTGCCCTGTCTGCAAGGGCTTGGGTGTTCCTGGCAACCAGGAGGCTCTGGAGAAGGGCTCCAGGCTCAGTAGGTCTTGTCATGGGCTGGAGGGGGGCAGGGGCCAGGGAGCTGGGGCATCAGCTGCGCAAGGAGGAGAGGGTTAAGTGCTCCCCAAGTCCCCTTGAGATGGGGACAGGGCAGTGCAGGGGGTCAGCCCCTGGCCAGACTCATCTTCATCCTGGTTTCTGTTCTAGATTGAGCGGCAGCTCTTCGAGGAAACCGTGAAAATTCTACGCCGAGGCTGAGAAGATTGGGGGCAGCTCATATTTGGAGGGGTGCCTGGCCTGTGCCACCGCTTACTTCATCTTCCTCTGCATGGAGACACACTATGAGAAGGTGCTGAGGTCCAGAGGAGGGCTCAGGGACAGGCATGGCTGGGGGGCCGGCAGGGGG
>NW_009700039.1:3768-4113 GCF_000703405.1 Apaloderma vittatum | reverse complement strand
GCGGGGCTGAAGGCCAGGCAAGCAGCATTGCTGGCCAGCCCTGAGTGTCCTTCCATGTGCTGACAGGTCCTGAAGAAGATCTCCAAGTACATCCAGGAGCAGAATGAGAAGATCTATGCTCCACGAGGGCTGCTGCTCACTGACCCCCTGGAGCGTGGCATGAGGGTTGTATCCTCTGGACAGCAGGGCGCTGGGGGAGATGACAAGGGTGAGGGGTGGAGGGACACTGAGAGTGGGTGCTGGGCAATTGGGCTAGCCCATCTCACCGATGATCCTTAGCAGGGTCCAGATTGAGATCTCCATCTACGAGGACCGATGCAGCAGTGGCAGCTCCAGCAGTGGCAG
>NW_009700039.1:1251-3710 GCF_000703405.1 Apaloderma vittatum | reverse complement strand
CGGGGGCCTCGGAGTGCGGGCACAGTGGCCTCTCCGAGCTCCGCAGGCTGCACTATCAGAGCACCCGCTTCTGAGCCCAGAACAGGTGCCAGGGGGAGGCTGGGGACTGCCCAGTGGGGCTGCCCACCCCCTTTTACTCTGTGCCCCCCGCAGTGGCTCTGCCCCTGCTCAGACCCACTGCAGGCATGATGCATCCCAGGTGCTTCCCACTGAGCTAAACTGGTGCCAATGGGCTCCTGCAGCCCTCCGGGTGCTCAGCACTGCTGCCCCTGCCCCAAGTGAAGGAGCTTGCCCTGCCACGGGCAGCCTCAGCTGGCAGTGCCCTGTGTGCCATGCACTGGGGAGCAGCAGGACCATCAGAGCCCCAGGCAGCGCTAATGCAGGGACACACACTTATTCCCATGCCCACAGGCACTGCCAGCACTTGCTGCACCCCTTCCCTGAGGCGTCCTGCTCTTGGTGCTGCAGGGTGGACTCAGCTGCTGCGTGCCCACTGCCCAGGGTGCCTGGCAAAGCCCTGGTGCTGCTTCATCTGCATGATGGTGCCACGCATTTGCCCCAGCCCTACCCCACATGCTGTCCGTTGCTACTCCCCAGCCCTGGCCAGATGCCTTGACCCATCTGGCAGCAGCATCCTCACAAGTGACATCCTTCAGCACTGCCCACAACACTGGGCACTTGCTTCTTCTCCCTGCCTGGGCTAGTGCCATCCTCAACTGTACCCAGAAAGCTCCTCAGCCCCAAGCCCCATGCCCAGGGCAGTGAGGTACAGTGCTGGGCAGGCTCTTGCCTTTGTGGCATGTGCCCTGGGCCCATGCAGAGCCCTGTACAGTGGCAGCTGTGCTGTATCATGGGCAAGCCAGGCTCCCTGCATAGCCTGCCCACCCCTGCCTAAGAGCAGATCCCTGTCTGCTCTGCCCCATAACCTGCCCCAGTGCAGGGAGGGTGCCCGGGAGAGTAGCTCCACCAGGACCCTTCCTCTCCTGCTGCTGAGCCCTCCCCTGCCCATTTGTCCTGCATGCATCTGCCACCAGCATCCTGACTCTCAGCCTAGCCTGTGTTGGGGACCCTGAGGGCCACCTGGGTCCGGCTGCAAGGTGTAGGGGTTCATGGGTCAGATGAGGGTAGGAATAGGAGTGTCCCTGTGACATCCAGCACCCTGAGGAGAAGAATCCCTGCCTGGGTGCAGGGCTGAACTCAGCTGGCATTGCTCTCCCGGGGTCCTGGAGGAAGGACCCTGCCCCGTGGGACTCCCTTTGGCTCTGTCAAGGCATATGTGTGAGGTGGCCCTGGCCCCACTGTTCCTGCTGGGGCCCCCTCTGCATGGAGACCTTCCTCAATAAACCCTGTGCTTCACATCCCACTGCCTGCCCTGTTTCCTCCGACATTGTAGAGGGGAGCAGGGTGCTGTGCTGGGCATCCCCCAGCACAGCAGGGTGCATGGAGCCCCACAAAGAGGGTGAGCATGGGGGAAATAAGGGGGAGGGATAAGGCAGTCCATGTGGGGACAGGGACAAACCTGTGCAGCAGTCATGTGGTCCCAGTGACAGGAACCCACTGGGAAAGCGGTGCGGGAAAGGGTTTATTCAGTTGGCACCAGGTGCAATTGGTGCAGGTCTAGGGGTGAGCAGGGGGCACCAGGCAGTGCTGGAGCAGGCTAGCTGCGCTGGCAGTGCCCACCCCTGCCCAGGGAGAAGCCATGGTGGCAGTGGCAGTGGAAGGAGCCATGGCTATTGTGGCAGATATGTTCGCAGGGGCCAGGCTGTGCCTGGCACTCATCTATGTCTGGAAAAGAAGGAAGGGGAGAGGGTCAGAGCTATGCCAAGAGGATAGTGCAGGGGATGGAAGGGGCATAGCGAAAGCAGCTCTGGGGGTTGGTGATTCTGAAGTATGAAGGCATCTCCCATTCCTGCAGCCACACAGCTGTGGCCCTGCCACCACTCATCCCCAAGTCTGCTGGATGGCAGATCCCTCCTTGTTCCATCGGCTCCTGCACAGCCATAGTCTGTCCATCCTTCTCCCCTGTGTTTTGGGCTGGCCAAGGGCAGGGCTGTGAGCACAGCAGGGCACCCCAGGAGACAGCAATCCCTGCTCCCAGGGCAGCAGGTCAGTGGATGGGCACCACTGCCTGCAGGTACTCACCCAGGCACTGGCTGGCAGCGGGGTCAGAGGGGTGGAAGCCTGGGTAGCAGTGGCAGGCATGTGCCCCAGGGGTGTTGGTGCAAAGCTGGCTGCAGTTGTGCAAGCCCTGGGCACACTCGTCGATGTCTGGTGGTGAGGAAGAGAGTGGCACAGGGTTACACCATGCAGGGAGAAGGCAGCAAGGACCTGTTGTTGCAATATGGGCAGGGATGCCTGCTGCACCCTAGCCCCTCCAATTCTGCTTATCTGGCTGCAGTCCCAGGGCTGGGAGCAGGGATGGGCAGGGGTAGAGCCACCCAGGGCCTCCATGAACTCTC
>NW_009700039.1:467-1219 GCF_000703405.1 Apaloderma vittatum | reverse complement strand
GCCCCTCACCCCTCAGCCCCCACCCAGTGCAGTTCCTGGGCAGGGTGGGTACTGCTCAGCAGGTCGGGCTAACAGACAGGATATAGTTTATTGGAGGGGTTCTCCAGGAGAGGGGCTGGAAGACTGAGCAGGGGCCGACTCCAAACAGTGGGGTCAATACGTTAAAAAACAGACTGGGAAGGTCCTTCCCCTGCAGGGCTGGGGGGAACACTCCCCTGACAGGGCTGGGGAGGGAGTTCCCCATCACCGAGGACAGGGCAGGTGAAGCACACACGTCGCAGGCCAAACCAGCAGGCACATGGTACAGTATCAGGCGACGGAGCAAGCGACCGCCCGGGAGGGGCCAGTGTGGCAGGGGGGGCGCCGGGGTGGTGACCGCTGCCCCGCGGCTGCTTTCCCAGACACGGTGCAAGGGGCAGCCAGGCTCCGTGCCCATCTCACCACAGGACACCCCAGTAGGGCACTCCCGGCACTTCCAGGGCGGTTCGACATGGAGAGAAAGAGAGAGACAGAAAGAGAGACAGGCAGAGGCCGGCTGGTTCTTCCACCAAGGCTGCTCTGGCATCTTACGGGCAGGGGTTAAAGTGCATAGAAGCAAAGGCAGAGTCCGAGGACTAGAGGAAGGAGGGCACTGTGGAGGGGCCTGAGCCAACTCCCGGTGGAGGGGTATCCCCCAAAAAAGGCCACTTGAGCTGCACAGAGAAGAAGAGGAGAAAGAGAGAAAAAGAAAAAGAAAGAGAGAAAGGAGGAGT
>NW_009700039.1:0-218 GCF_000703405.1 Apaloderma vittatum | reverse complement strand
GTCCCCGCCGTAGGTGTTGATGCAGACGGGCTTGTCACGGGGGCAGACGAAGGGGAACTCAGTGCACTCATCCGTGTCTGCAAGCAGAGAGGCCTCAGACGTCTGGGAGCTTGGGGCTGCTGGTCACGGCCTCTCTGGTTCCCCTTCCCCGTGCTGGATGCCCCCCCACTCACCACAAAGCAGCCACACACAAGCCATGCCTCTGCGCAGGAAGCTCA
>NW_009700038.1:1388-11167 GCF_000703405.1 Apaloderma vittatum | reverse complement strand
CGGCCTCATCCACCAGCGCTGCGTTTACAGGCACCACAGCCCCCGTCTGGGTAGGCAGTTCTGTGACTGCCACGAGCGTCACACTAATATCTAGCTTCCAGCAAGACAGACAGAAATATTCCTTTGTTTTCCAGACCAGGGGAAGGTGATCACCAAACTGACACATGCAACGGCCGCAGGTACCCAGGTGGTCCAGGAGACACCCAACAAGCCTCGTCCATGGAACCCGACACAACACAACAGCCTGAATTCCTTGTGCTTCCCTGATACCTCACGCTGTGCTATTGTTCTGGATGTGCTTAGGCCTTGTATCTCCATGTCTGGGTAATTCATGCCACCAAGTACCTAGACACGGAGAAACTGCAACAAAAAACGATGTGAACCTCTTTAGGAGGGCAGCTGCTGTCACAGTCATCCCTTTATGTCACATTTTCAGCACATTGCCCGTCTGTCAAAAGCAGATCTGGTTATGTGAGTGCTCCTCAACACGCACAACGCTCTCCCCTCCACGATGAAATCCCCTCTTCCCAGTGTAGAGTGTCCTACTGGAAAGGGATTCATAGCGGCCATGCCCAGAAGAGGTCATCTGCAGGAATATTCCCCCTTTTCCATACGACATGTCGATCCCTTGCGTCAGATCTTAACCTCAAACCAAGTGCAAACTTTGCCAGCTCTACAAGAATGCGTTTGTGTCCGGGTACATGCAGGAGAAAGAGAGAGAAGGCAAACACACACTGATACACAGCCATGGCTCCTACTTCACGTGGTGGTGGGCTGGCCCAGCTCGTCTGAGATTGCTTTGTCAATGAGAATGTGAGGAGTCCACGATGAAGGAAGAATCTGTAACTCCAAATCCTCTGTGGTTTTTTCATCCACATGATAAACCAAAGAAACTCTCAACAAAACTGCCTGTACCCCACCTAAATGTAGTTTCACCCCGTCTCCCCACCAACCCTCACCTACCCAGATTTTCTGCAATAATGTAAGCCTTTAACTATGACCTGCTGTTGCTTTTACCAAAAGCTCTTCTGCAGAAAGAATATTTCATTCTTTCCGCTATCTCTGAATTATTCCTCCTCCTACAACCAAAGCGGCAAGAACTACCTTAATTCAACCGCTCAACTTGTCAGAAACGACAGGGCAACTCTCCAACACTCTGTGTCCCTGAGCACTCCGGAGGTACGGACAGAGAGCTGCCGCTGGGATTTGAGAGCTGCTGGGCACTTGCTTGTTTTTGCTCCCTCTCCTCCTCTGCATTTCTGAAGCTGGACTTGCAGCCCCAGTCCCTCCGGAACCTGCGAACCCTTCGCCGGCGGGCACCTACCTCTGCAGACGCCCAGCCATCCTCGGGGTCATAACTGGTGACAGTAAGAGCCACTGGACACCTTCCCGCTGGGGTAGAACCGCACTGATTCGGTCTCGAGATGGATGTGCACAAAACGTGAAATAGAAAGTCCCTACACTTCTGCGAACTGGAGCTGTGGGGGAGTAGAGAGACACCCGAGATGCCACCGACAGGCGCTGCCGGAGCTCCAAGGGCTGGAAAAGGCAGTTAAGAGCAGCCTGGGGAAGGGGATGAAGTAGTGTCAGCAAAGACCCGCGATACTGCCATCCGGAAAAAGTAACCTGAACTACTAATTTTTCACATTTTTGTCTAAACAAAACTAGGAAGCTTCAAAAAAGTAAGATACAGCAGGGGGTTATTTTAAGGTATCAGAGAAGGATTAGGTAAAATAATGATTTAGTACTCTCGTGACATAAATGTGTAAATAAAGTTATGATCCCCAGTGGAGATCAGCACCTCGGGTTCACTGCCAGGTCGCCGTGCCCTGCCTTTAACCGGGACACAAATAAAGGAACGATGCCGAAGCCTGGGGGCAAAGCTCTCCAGAGGACACAACCTCTCCTGGACCATCTCGGTTCTGCAGGGCTGAGTCTCAGACCTGCTGCTGGTTTGTCTTCTGTGGAAACCAAACAGAAGCCAGTCATTGCGCATGACGCTTGATGAGGGCAAATTATTTTCGTAACTTTTTGACTCTTCAGGGGGACAAACCTAAGAGATCCACCAAGCGAACAAAGCAGCCTGGTTATCGCTGCACTAAGCGGCTGCGGTTACCTCCAGCCACCCCGGGAACACCAGAACAGTAAAGGTAAGCTCTGATCCTCAAATGAAAAACCAGCAGTTAAAAGAATTAAGGATTTTTGAATTGTCTGGGCCTGGTGAAATTCATGGGAAGTGCCCAACATCTGCGGCGGGTTGTCTCTGAGAGCTTGCACGGGGGGGATGGCATCCAGAGGATCTGAACGACGGATGATGCTCACCATCAAAACTGAGTCGTAGAAGGATCAAAGGAAGCATAAACGAAGCAACTCATCTTTAATTGCCAGAAAAATCCTCTAACAGACAGCACAACAGTTTAATAAAACATCTAGAAGAAAGGGTGGTGGTAAAAAGCAGGTGGCACGGATCTGAGAGAACCGATTGTGCTAAAGGAACCTAATTTCGGTTTGCACGTCAGAGGTCTCCTGAACACGGAAAGGCAGCTCTGCGATACGTACCTCGGTGTCAGGCAGGCATCTGGAATGCTCTCACAGGGCATTCTCATAAAAGCAGGGGAAATATTAACTTCTGCAAGGTGAGTAAATAGCTTCTCACCGTTGAACTGGAAGGATGTATCAAGTGGGATTTCACAGGGGTCTGTCTAGGGACAAGCTCAATGTTTTCACCAACGACTCGGACGTAACACAGAGTAAACTTAATTTTGCAGAAGATCCCATCTGAGAGGGCAGCAGCTTGCTGGAAGAACAGCTTTGGATTCACGTGGTACTACCGTGAGAGACATGGTTTGAAAAACACCAGAGGAGAAAGGAAAAGCACACGGTGCCACAGCCAGGAACCATGAGAAACAAAACAGAAGATGGAGAAGGGCTGTCGGGGCAACCAGCTGGCAGCAGAGGCCACAAACTCTGCCCTGGACCTGTAAGTACCTGTGGCAGCACCACTCTTTGTGAGAAAAGCATGACAGAGTGACCGGGCAGGTATAAACTGGAGTGCTGCCCGACACCTGAAATAATCCTCCTGCCCTGCCCCGCGCTGCGGCAGCCTTGGGAGTCAGGTATTTAAACGTGGGCGTACAGAAACAAGCACCTACGGGGAGAGGGTCGCTCTGGGCTCCTTTTAGACTCAATGGAGACCTACTCAGTGAAGTCAATGGAGCTGTGATTCATCCCGTGCTGAAATGACCGCCCACATTTTGTCAAATGAATGGCACCCCTGGCTCCACTGACTGCACACATCTGTATCGACTCCCAGGGTGAGCCGGGGCGATGAGCTCAGACACCTACATGGCAGACACCTACAACCAAGTGACGTGAATCGCATTACTGAGGTTAGGTAATGCGCCGGCTGCCCAGCTCTTAGAGCTTCCGGGAGCATGTGGGTCAAGAGGAGAGAGTCCTGAGGAGGACACCTGGAAGTTTTTTTAAGTAAAAACCTGGTTTGATTGATTGGCTTGATTATTCCCATGTGAAAATGCTCAAAAGGCATCAGTGCTCGGTAGTAACACAGCTGAAGCACGGGAACCGGGTGGTGATGGAAGGCCACTCCCTGGAAGCTTTTTCAGATAAATCTCCCTCAAGAAAACAGTAAGTTCAGCTAAGGCTGATGCTGGTGGAGAGACGGACCCACTGGAAACGCCAGGCACACACCGGGGTGTCCTACACCCGCAGCCAGGGGGAGCGAGCAGCGAGGAGCTGGGCTGTGCTCTGCCCCTTGATGCAGAAACCATCCCCCCCAGCAGCAGGACAGCTGACAGCAACCGTCGACAAGGGGGGCACAGACCACACTGTGCCCCAAGAGCATGTGGCACAGCCTGAGTCTTCATGGACACAGCTTCTTCTCCTCTCCAAAAAATCAAAGGCATAACAGGGCAGCTCTTTCCAAGCTGCCCTCCAGAAAGTGCCGCTGGCCAGGGCTGGCCCTGCGCTATGGCCGGGCTTGTCCAGGAGAGCGCACGTTGGCCTGGATCAAACTTACCCCACGGAGCAAGCGAGCAAGGAAACCTCATGGACAATGATGAGACGGGACTTAGGACTCCTGCCTACCCCATCTCACACCACAGAGCAGCAAAAGCTCTGGCAGGGGTATCTCAGACCACCCGTGCATTTACACACCCAGCAGCTGCGCTCTGGCAGAGATCCCCATGGAGGAGGCACATCCCGCAGGTCCGGGACCCGCTGGGCGCATCGCTACCGAGCGGTTTGCCGAGCACCGCGTCTCTCACAGCAACGGAGCCTGCAGAGACCTGCCCAGAGCCTGGCCCCAAGCTCCCACTGACCACAGCCCGCTCCTCTGCAGGGGATGCCAGCCAAAGCGCAGCGCATCTGCACGCCTTGGCTCTGCTGGAACACCAGAGAAACAGAATGATCACAGTCGGTCAAGAGCAAGTGTCTCATCACCAACGTTTGCTGACAGCAGCGATCCGGAGAAGAGGAACGGAGCAGGTCTGAAGTATCTTACCGTTTCCAGCCCAGAGACTGGCAGCCGAGGGACCTCAGCAACAACATCAGAATTGAAACTGGGAAAAGCCCTGTCCCAAATGGAAAAATAAACCACCGAAATCTCCACCGTAGACGAGGAGACCTCTGGGCAGGCGGGCAACGGCAATGGTTCTGCAGCGAGAGCAAAGGAGAGCAGGAAACGGAGAGGGGGTTAGGAAGGAGCCTATTTATGCTCCCAACTGGTCCTGAAGCCCTGATTAGCATCAGTAAGATCTTCTGTTTAATTCAGGCAGGAGGCAGCTCATCAAGGCACTGATTATGAACTACGTCAAAAGCAAGCTGACAGATGAAAAGCAGCTCTAACTCCAGAACCCGTCTTCCAGTCACACGCACACGGTCTGGAAGTGCAGCAAGGCCCCAGGACGGAGGTGGTCCTTGGGGTCACATCCCCTCCAGCAGCACCCAAACGCCTTCCAGGCACCGGGTGAACACCCAGAGCCAGCGCTGCCCGGTCCCTCTGCCAGTGCCAGAGGAATTCTGAAGATCAGCTCTCGCAGAAAGCGAGGAAGACCATGAGAGAAAGGCATTGGAAAGCAGCACCTTCCCCATTCAAACACGGACAGTTTTCACCGGAAATTTTCGGTACTGGATTAATTTCATTTCAACACACCAAGCGGGTAACTTCTAGGGCATTAACCACAACATGAAGGTAAGACAGCTCGTTAAGGGAACAGGAAGTCTAAGGAAGTCCAAGGCACATTTTCCCTGGACTCCAAATGAGCGGTGGCACTGGGAAAGCTGTCAAGACCTTGCTGTGAATGGCGAAAAGCAGTTGAGTCGAGGAAAAAATGCCATCGCAGAGCTGCGCAAAAGGTAAGCCCCTGGAATAATGAGGGTTATGCTTGTGCAGGCAGAAGGAAGCTATTTCTCCTGGGTTTTTATCCTCGCTTGCCAGAAGAGGCCTTGCAGCTGAATGGGTGACGCTGCCCAGGTCCCTCTCCCCGGCGATGCTCTCCACCAGCCAGGCTAGACCTGGCGCCGGCCACCACCACGGACCACAGATGAGCAAGGGTGGTCCCCGTCCGCAGGGAGATGACCTCAGGCCCCTGGCTCACAGCCTCCCACGGCTCCTTCCTCAGCAAACGGTGCAAAGCGCTGTCTGCTAAAAAAGGAGGCAAAGGCAGCCTCCGATCCACGCTCGGTGCTGCCAAATCACCGCTGTCACCCGTGGGAATTCTGCTCCACAGAAAGAGCATTGTTCGGAGCTGACGTCGGAGCCGCTGGGCTGCGCAGATGCACAGAGAGACAGAGGAGGTAACACGCAACAGCGCTGCAAACCCTGGCGTGTATCACCAGCTCCCGAAACGCATCCTGCTTGTCCTGAAAGGGGAAAACAGTCACAAGCAGAAGGATGTCACAGCAGGTAGCCCCACCGCTGCCTTCAGCTGCCACGTCTACCACGAAAGGACAGATGACACCTAAAATCTCCCTTTGCTCGAGTGAGAGGAGATTAAAGAACACTCTGCCTCTTGCTCAACGCACATTCAGGAATGAACAACGCACATTTCTATAAATAATACAAATAAGTCTCAGAAAACCCAAATTCTACAAGGTGGATCTATTCCCTCCTCAGCAAAGAACAGGGCCCTGCACTGAGACACAGCACAAACGCAGCCACAGACTGGGAAAGAACAGAAGAAGCCGCACGGCTGAACAGAAGGGAAACTGAGGTTACCAAAACCCTGAAAATGTCCTTCATAAAGCTGAAATCCTATTCAAAGGAGAACATGGGAAGAATCTTGCAGGCTAGATACAGAAACACAGCACGACAAGCCACATACAAATCTGGAGCAATTTGCAAAAGACATCAAAACTCATCCTAACTCAGGAGCAGGAAGCCGACCAGAGCATCGCTGGGGTTGGGTAATCGCGGTGTTAGGCAGCACCCCGTGAAGGGCAAGACCGTAACGGAGTAACTAAACCAATTTCTGCCCTTCCCCTTGTCGGGAGGTTTCCCCTTCAGAAGCACAGAGACCTGCAGGCAGACAGGTCCGAGATGGAAGCGTCTCTACAAGAGGTTATGGAACGGAAAGGAGAGGCAGAGGCCACCAGGACCAGTGGGCAGGCAGCGACGGGTCTGAAGCCCCTGGTGGGTGGCAGAGCTGTGTCCCTCAGGGGAAGCCCCGCAGGGCCGGGGCCGGGCGTGCGACGCGTGCTGTCCTGCGGCTCCCGCAGAGAAGGGAGCGGCTGCAGGTCCATCATCAAGAAGGACAGGGAACTGCTGGAGAGAGTTCAGCACAGAGCAACTAAGATGATGAAGGGAGTGGAGCATCTCCCTTATGAGGAAAGGCTGAGGGAGCTGGGTCTCTTTAGTTTGGAGAAGAGGAGACTGAGGGGTGACCTAATTAATGTTTATAAATATATAAAGGGAGAGTGTCACGAGGATGGAGCCAGGCTCTTCTTGGTGGCAAACAATGATAGGACAAGGGGTAATGGAATAAAGCTGGAACACAAGAGGTTCCCCTTAAATTTGAGAAGAAACTTATTCTCAGTGAGGGTGACAGAACACTGAACAGGCTGCCCAGGGAGGGTGTGGAGTCTCCTTCTCTGGAGACATTCAAAACCCGCCTGGATGCCTTCCTGTGTAACATCATTTAGGTGTTCCTGCTGTGGCAGGGAGATTGGACTAGATGATCTTTTGAGGTCCCTTCCAATCCCTAGCATCCTGTGATCCTGTGATCCTGTGATCCTGTGATCCCGAAGCTTCAAGGCTCTACCGAGCAGCACAGGCGGAGCGCAGCCAGCGCACGGCGCGTATCGCGCTTGGGGAAGCTCCCACGGCGCGGGGAGTCCCTCACGGGTCTGTGCTGGGACCAACGCTATTAAACGTCTGCAGGAACGACACAGCGGGATGGAGCACGCCCTCAGCAAGCCTGTAGGTGACACCAAGCTGAGCGGTGCCGTCGATTTGCTTGAGGGAAGGGACGTCATCCAGAGGGAGCTGGACAGCCCTGAGGAGAGAGAGGTCCTGTGAGAACCTCGGAATGCTGACTGAGCTGGTTAGAGACTCCCTGCTCACTGCAGGGCGTTGGACTAGATGGCCTTTAAAGGGCTCCTCCAGCCCAACTCATTCTATGATTCTAAGTTCAACAAAGCCATATGCAAGGTTCTGGTCATGGGCTGCATCCAAAGCAGGGCGGGGGAGTTGATTCTGCCCCTCTGCTCCGCTCTGGTGAGACCCTCCCTGCAGTGCTGACTTCAACAAGGAGCCGGCTGGAACAGGTCCAGAGGAGGGCCACAAAAATGATCAAGGGGCTGGAGCACCTCTCCTATGAGGACAGGCCAGGCTGAGAGAGCTGGGGCTGTCCAGCCTGGAGAGGAGAAGGCTCCCAAAGGGAGACCTGAGAGCACCTCCCAGGGCTTGATGGGGGGCACAGGAGAGCTGGGGAGGGGCTCTTGGTCAGGGGGTGGGGATAGGACAAGGGGTGATGGTTTCAAACTGAAAGAGGGGAGATGTAGATGAGATATTAGGAGGAGATTTTTTACAGTGAGGGTGCTGAGCCCCTGGCAGAGGTTGTCCAAAGCAGCTGTGGCAGGGGTCCCTGCCCAGGGCAGGGGCATTGGAGCTAGATTTTATTTGGGCCTCTTCCAACCCAAACCCTCCTGTGATCCTACGACAAAGCACATATGGGTGCAGGCAAGGGAGGCCCCTCCCCACCTCCAGCACTTCTGGGGTTCTGGGGACAGAAGGTTCCAGAGATGCAGAGGGCGACCACCAGAACAGAGCAAGGGGAGAACTGCCGTGCAGCCAGGGGGAATGACTGATGGGAAAAAAACCAGAGATCCGGGTTATTTGACAACAGAAACTCG
The DNA here is from genome assembly GCF_000703405.1 of Apaloderma vittatum. NCBI lineage: Eukaryota > Metazoa > Chordata > Aves > Trogoniformes > Trogonidae > Apaloderma > Apaloderma vittatum. The sequence goes on along the minus strand of NW_009700038.1, from coordinate 2,797 downwards.
ACTAAATCCTACTTAGATTTCCAAAAGCATTTCACAAGGTCTCTCATTAAAATCTCTTGAGGCAACTAAGAAGCCATGGGATAAAAAGGAAGGTTTTTACATGTTACATTAGTTAAAAGGTTTCAAATAAAAGTAAATGATTGGATTTCACATCAGAAGAAAGGTCAGCAGCGGAGTCCCATGGGGATCGGTGCCAAGACTTACGCGGCTCGACACGGCCCTAGATCATGTATGAGAGAGGAATAAAAAAGAGGTAACAAGGTTTGCTGGTAGTGCACAAGTATGTAGGGTAATAAAGATGAGGAAAACCATGAGGAACTGTAGAAAGATCTTAAAACGTAAGATGAAATGTAAGCTGGGGAAAAACTGCTGCACACAGGAAAAACCCACAGGCTGTGAGCTGACCATTTCTCCCCGGACTATGAACTTGGGGATATTGTAGACAGCGCATGAAGAGCATCAGCCTGATGTCCTACAAGGGCCAGGAACAATGAGCAAAGAGAAGTGAGTTAGAGGAATGTTCTACCACTGGCACAGCCAAGGTGCCCCACATCTTACATTCTTGCAGTAACTCTGATTCTCCCTTTTGGAACAGAATACAACAGAAGCGGAGAAAAGGAAGGACGACATGGACTGTCTGAAGTACAGACAGATTTTCTGTATGAGCAATGATGCTACCTTGTACTGCTTGTCCTGAACCTTTCCTGCGTTGTCCTCTTCAGCCAGAGAATCATACAGCAGACTCGTCTGGAAGAGACCTTCAAGATCATCGAGTCCAACCTCTGTCCCAGCCCTGTCAGCACCACTGACCCACGTCCCTCAGCACAACACCCACCCGTCTCCTAAACCCTCCAGGGATGTGACTCAGCCCCTCCCTGGGCAGGCTGTGCCAGGGCCTGACAACCCTCTCAGTCCTAGCCAGGCTGCTCACAACCACCTTTTCCTTCCGCACTCGGGGCGTGCAGTGGCTGCAGTCTGTTGTCCTGCAGGTGGAAGGACGAGGAACGGCACACGTGGCTGCGGTGACCTGGTCCATCCTCCTGTCAGCAGAGTGCAGGTGGGCTGCCAAGGAGTCACCTCTGCGGTGGCATTACCGGCACAGAGGACTCCTGCCCAGCGCAGCACCGGCGCTGCGGGCAGCCCAGGTCAGCAACCCGGCCTCCAGCGGTGAGCGGCTTTCCTCAGGAGGCTGCGGGGGCACCAGCACAGAGCACGTCATTGGGCCCTGACCTGCTGTGGCCCTTGACACCTCCCCATACAGACACTTCCAGTGACGTTTTGATCATGCCACCCTTCGTTTTTCTCTCACAAAGTCTCCTCACCAGGACTCACCTGCTCCCTGGGAGCCCATCCCGCCGGTGACACCAGTGCCTGTGGCAGGGCGCCTCCTGGGGCGGCGCCCCGCCCCC
>NW_009700038.1:0-1149 GCF_000703405.1 Apaloderma vittatum | reverse complement strand
CAGCCACTGCTTCTTCACGTCACACGGGTTTGTGCTGAAGGTAAATCCAGCGCCCTGTGGCAGCCGCAGTACTTTCTGACATTATCCTCACGTTGCTCAAAGGTAGGTTCCCAAATCACTGAGAACAACCTTCTTACCATCATTTGAAAGATCTTAGATTCACAGAACATTCAAAACAGTAAGAAGAGAAGCTGGTGTCCCCGAAGTGGAGCAGTGAACGCCGTGAGAACATGTTTTTGCTGAAACTGTGCACTGGCGTCCAACTTGCTTCAACACCCTGCAGCCTGTGGAAGGAGCACCCACGTTTCACTCAGCCGCTGGTGTCTGCGGTGCCCACTCTTGTGAAATACCAGTGCATAAGCAGAGGACATCAGGGGCCCTTGTTCTGAGGTCCAGGAGCAACACCAAAAAAACTCATCGGCTGATGCAGGACTTGCTTGAGGGTCACATGTTGGAACTGATTTTCAAGTCCTCATCCGTGGAGGCAGTACTCGGCAAGGCATCACGTCATCCTTGCTGTTTTAGAGACTGGTTTATTTTACCAGGTGCGCTGCTGCAGCTTGAGATTTGACCACATTATTCCTAATGCTCTAAGAGCTCAAGAGCAATTGTCTAGTTTCTCCAAGAGCACAGATGTCACGTATGCAGCATCTTACGCCGCAGCTGCCCCCTTGCTGTTTCGGGAATCCTCAGGGATGACTTCCAGCGCCAGCAGACTCCTGTCATCAGCTGGTTCACAAGATGAGTCAGAGGGGACCTTTAGAATTGCTTGGTGATGCCATGAATGGCTGTGTCCGCGCCGAGGCAGCTTTGTATGTGTCAGAACACAAAAAGCCCATGTCTTGGCTCTAATCATCAGAGCGCGTCTCTGGAGAGTGCTCCCACCATCGCCACCGGTGAGGCTTCTCCCCGACTGCTCGCGTGCACACACTGATCCTCCCCGTGACGTTTGCAACAAGGAAGGCCCTCAGCATGCAAGCATGTCCACGTGTGCTGCTTTCGGCTGGGGTAAATCTGCTTCACAGGAGCTGGTATGGGGCTGGATTTGTGCTGGAAACAGCCCTGGTCACGCAGGGACGTGTCACCGCCCGGCAGCGCTCGCACAGCGCCCAGGGCTGTTGTGCTCCTCACCCTGCCCCGCCAGCGAGC
>NW_009700037.1:3619-4139 GCF_000703405.1 Apaloderma vittatum | reverse complement strand
GGCAGGGTGCTGGGGCAGAAATCAGGGGGGCATTGACGTTGGCCCCCCAAACCTTTGTCCCCAAGGGTAGCCAAAGTGCTGGGGACCTTTCAGGAAACCCCAATGCGTGGCAGAAAGCTGGTGCTGACTGAGGACAAGGCGGGGAGGGGAGGGCAGCAGTCTGTCCCCCCGGGACACCGGTGCCCACTGGAGCATCCCTGGCAGTCAGTGGGATGTCCTGCCCAAATCCCAGTGTTCCCAGCCCAAAGCAGCCGTACGGGCGGTGCCACGCAGGAGTGTGTCGTGTCGTCCCCCCCCTCCCCCGCCTGATTTACCACCGTCTCTCCGGGCATGGATGTGGTTTTCTTTACCGTACCTTCGCGGCACCTCCCTTAAATCTTTTATTTGCCGCTTGTCTGACCTGCGGGCAGGAGCGTTGCTAAGAGGTTCAGAGGAGCATCATGAGAGCAGCGATGGCTCAGCCCTGCGCTAATCCGGATGGGGGGAGGCTGGGTTTTCTCTCGATGCCGAGAAGCCCCTC
>NW_009700037.1:2210-3453 GCF_000703405.1 Apaloderma vittatum | reverse complement strand
GGGGGCTCCCCCCCTGCGGCGGCAGGCTGTGGGAGCCAGGGGCCACCAGTTCAAGTGGCTTCTCTCCAGGACACACACCCCATGTTAGGAAGAGCTGTGTGTGTGCCAGGCTGGCAAAGGTGCCAAAGGGCTCTCTGGGGCGGGGAGGGAAGCACGGCCGCAGGCTCGAGCAGTCGGTACCCGTGTGTGCGTGTTGTCTCCCAGCCAGGTGCAAATCCTGCCTTTGGCTGTGGCGATGTGTGGATTCAACGGGCGATGCTCATGGCTGGCAGCCCAGCTCCTTCCCTGCGGATGATTTCAAGGACCTCCCTTTACAGCTGAGACCGTCCAACTCGTTCCACCCATGGGGTGTTTGCTGTGCCCGTGCTGGCCGGGCTCAGCCCACTGCACCGCTTGGCCATTCTGGAAGCAAGAGGCCGCAGGAACCCGGGAGGCTGTTTTAGCTGAACTCCGAACAATAAAAACTTATCATTAAAAAGAAATGTATCTTGGCTTCATGTGGCCTGGCAGCACGGGGAGGAGTGATTCAGTCTGGGTGTTAGGCACGCCGAGCTGCACAACTGGACACTCTCCAAGTCCAGCAACTCATTTTCTGCACATGGAGCTGGGACCGTGTAGCGGGCTGATGTTTAATTTGCAATCCAACATACCTTGACATAACCCACAGACAAATCGTTGAGGCTGGAACAGGATGGGACCTGGGCAGGCAGGGGTCTGCAGGGTTCTGATGTTGGGATGCTGCTAGCGTGGCAGGTGCAGGGTCTGGCTCGACGGGTTCCGGTGCCATTCCCAGAAGCCAGGCTGGTGAGTGGCTCTAGGAGCTGTGACGGTGGAGCAGTGAGTGGGGCGGGATGGAGGGTGCCTGTGGCTGAGGGGACCATGTTTCTGGGAGCTTGAGAGGTGCTCAGGGTGGGCCTTGCCCATGCCCTGCTGCTCAGGGGGGCACTGGCCTGGTTCATCACTGACTCACCAGCTGTGTCACCTCGTGTTATCCGTCACAGGGTCTGGCTGGAGCTGTGGTGCTGGGGACATGGGAAGGGGCATCCCCAACCAGCCAAGCCCCAGTGCTCCCACTCTGCCACCCCCAGTGGCCCCACAGCCCTGGATCCATTCCCATGGGCTGTGCTGGGAGGGATTGGGTGTTCAGGGTGCAGCTGTGCACCCAAGGACTTACTTGGGTGCACGCTGTGGCCAGGCACCACTGGGCATGGGTTGCCTCCCGGGGGCTACCAACGGCTTGGGC
>NW_009700037.1:278-2179 GCF_000703405.1 Apaloderma vittatum | reverse complement strand
TTGGCGGGGTGGGGAGGGGGTTTCTGCCAGCAGTCCAGCCCCAATCGATAGGCAGATGGAGGAGATGATTCATGTCTCAGGCTGTGGCCCGAGGGCAAAAACAAGAAAGAGGTTTGATGTGAGGATGCTGCAACTGCGGGTCCTGCCGGGAGCTGCAGCATTTTCCCTCCCAGAGCTGGCTCTGCCCACGCTGCCCGGGGGTCCCAGCTTGGCCTGGAGGCAGAAAACGACTGAAGCAGCATGGCATCAGATCCATGCACTAGAATGAGTTGGTTTTTTCTGAATTTCAGGCATTATCTTCTGTTTTGTGGTCCAAGACAGAGAGCAGAGTTGCAACGGTGGTGGTGGGCAGGGGCTAGGCTGGGGTCGATTCTGTTCCCCCTCTGGGGACAGGACCCTCCAGAGAGTGGGACACCATAAGACAGGGCTCGGTGGCACTTTTCCCTCCCTCAGTGTGTTCAACCAGCACTCAGTCTGCATCCCCAGAACATCACGGGGCTAGAGCCGGTGAGACGACCAATGTCCCACGGGTCCAATCCATCAAGGGGCTTGTGCAGGGCAGAAGCACTTTGTTATCTACTGTCCGAGAGATGGAGGAAAGGCTGATGGGGGGAAGGACTGACCCTCTTCGTGAGAGGCAGCGTGCGCTTTTCTTGGCAGGGTGCCACCCGAGGCAGAAAGCCATCACTGCGCACACACGGCGTCAGGCATCATCATCATATTAATAATGAAAGGGCAGCTCCTTCAAAGCTCTTCGCCCCTGCGCCGGCAAGAGCGCGGAATGCAGAGTTGGTGCGTGAGCCTCATCCCAAGCAGCCGCAAGGAGAGTGCGGGGATGCCCAGCCGGCCGCTCCTCTGCCAGGCTGCTGTCCTGGGGTGACAAAAACATGCTGGGTCGCCCCTCCCTGGGTCACTCTCTGCTGTGAGTTGGGCTGCCAGGGGATCCCTCTGTGTGCTCCAACTCCTGTCCTCACCACTGCCCTGTGAAGGCTCCCCTATCCATCTGTCCAGTGGGGAAAGGACATATTGGCTGCTGAGGAAAGAGCCTTTCTTGCAAGGGCAGAGCGCTCTGTCCGTCGTTAGTGACACCGTTCCCTCTGCCAGGGCCTTTTCTTTCCACCGGAGGAATCGATAGTGCGGACAATGAGACAAAGTGCTTGCAAAGAGGTCTCGAGCTTCAGACTAAAGTGGGTCCCTGGCAGCAGTTCCTGGGGCATCTCTCCTGTTCAGCGCTGTGAAAGACATTCGGGTTTCCAAAAATCCCGTTCTTTAACACCCTGCCTTTTGTCCAGAGCATGCCTGAGCCTGGTTGCTCTTTGTGAGGGTCTCAGCAGGACCAGACCAGGGGCTGAGCATCTCTTCTCCTCTCTTGTCTCTGCCAAACCCCCTCCTCCATGTTTCACCCCTCTCTGGGGGCTGCCTGGAGCCAGGAGGGTTTTACTGCAGATGCTCTGATCTGAGGAGGAAGGAGTCAAACCCCTGGGCTGGGTGCAGGTGGAGCACCCCAAGCCCGCCCTGTGCCCGCCCCATGCCCACATACTCTCCCTGGCACCATGCAGGTTTTGGAGGGTCGCACCCCACAGCAATGCCCTGGGGCAAAGAGGGAACTCTGCTGCTCCTCCCTCTCCCCCCTCCAGCCTTTCCTGCCCAGCCCTTTCTCAGGCTTTTCTTTTAAATTTTCCTCCAAACACAACAAATGCCCCAAATCCTCCACAGCTGAGAAACCTCTTTTTGTTCCTCTTTTCTCTTTGCTTTCTGACGCGGCAGAGTATCGATTGGAGTTGATGTGCTGTAATCCGCTGCTTCTGGGAAAAGTTGGCATCCCGGAGTCCCTGGAGGGGCCGGATCCTGCCCCCGCATGAGTCTGGTTCCTCTGCTGGGCTGTGTCCTCCTCATCCCAT
>NW_009700037.1:0-204 GCF_000703405.1 Apaloderma vittatum | reverse complement strand
TGCGCACAGTGCTGGGTGGGAAAAGGTGCTGGTTTGGAGCAAAGCCAGGTTGGATCCTGCTGGATGTCCAGAGCACTGGGGATTCAAGGGAGCCCTCCTGACCCTCCAGCAGGGAAGGGACGGTGGCATAAGGGGACACTGGGGCTGATGAGAGGGGCTGGTTGTGGGGCTCGGGGTGGGGAGCTCTGCACTGGGGAGCGAATC
>NW_009700036.1:629-830 GCF_000703405.1 Apaloderma vittatum | reverse complement strand
CAAGGGCTGGCACCCAGCCCAGGGTGTCCCCACTCTGCTCCCATGCCCCAGGATGGGGGAAATTCGGGGCCATCAGGACATATCTGTCCCCTCCCAAAGGTGGCCAGAATCCTGCTCCCCAAAAACCCATTGGGGTCCCCAGTAAGGGATTGGGGGTTCCCAGTAAGGGACAAAAGGATCCCAGTCAGGGATCACAGACCC
>NW_009700036.1:0-208 GCF_000703405.1 Apaloderma vittatum | reverse complement strand
AGGTTCAGAACCCCACCAGTAAGGGATTGTGTCCCCCCAGAATGGCTCAGAGCCTCCCAGTATGGGATTGGGGACCCTCATCAGGGCTCAGAGCCCCCCAGTATGGGATTGGTCACACTCCCTCTATCAGGCCTCAGAGGCCCCCAGTAAAGGCCACGGGGGCTCCCCATTGGGGCAGGGGTCCCGCTCACTCACGTGGCAGCTTGTT
>NW_009700035.1:0-4864 GCF_000703405.1 Apaloderma vittatum | reverse complement strand
ATTTTTAAATATCTAAAGATATGTCTGTTTTATATATATATCTATATATGTTATAAATATATAAAGATAGCTTGTATTCCCATATATATAGTTAATATAATATTCCACAGATATATATAAAATATTCCCCAATATATCCTAATCCTCAAGATATTCCCCAATATTATATATACATGAAAAATATATTCTATTCCCCAATATATATATATACGTGGGTAAAATATTCTTATATAATACTCCACATATTTATAGGAATATAGAAGATCCTCCCAATACATTGCCCCAACATATAAATTTATAGAATGAGAGAAGCGTTTAGGGTGGAAAAGACCTTAAAGGTCATCTGATAAATGACTTTTTTTTTGGTTTAAATTGTTTATTAATTCCTGTGGGGGCCCTGCCCCGCCCTCGGCTGCTCCCCCAAACACCTCCTGGGCTCGGTGCCCTGACGGGGTCTTTAATTAGGGGCCCCCACGAGCATTTTGGCTAATTAGGGGGCACCAGCTCTCTCACGGCTCCTCCTCTTCCTCCTCCTCTTCTTCCTCCTCCTGGGCCAGCACATGGGATGGAAACACCTCGTGGGATGGAAACTAAAACTCCTGGTTTAGTTCCTTCTTTTTATTATTCTTTTTCCATTTTCTTTTTTATTTTCTTGACTTCTTAGATTTTTTTAACTTTTTTTCCTTTTCAATTTTTTTTTAAAAATTCTATTTTATTTTTCTTTACCTTTTAATACTTTTTTTAGTTTGTTCTTTCATTTTTCCAATTTTCTTTTTTCCTTTTTCACTCCTTTTCTCTTTACTCTTTCACTTTTCCATTTTCCTTCTTCTTTTCATTTTCTTTTCTCATTTTCCTGATTTTCCTTTTCCTGTTTCTTACCTTTTAAACTTTTTTCTACCAATTTTTTTCTTTTTTATTTACTTTCCAACTTCTTCTTCTTCCCTTCTTTCCCCAACTTTTTAGTATTTCTCTTTCTAATATTTTCCGCAATTTTCTTCTTTCTATACTTCCTAATTTTCTTCTTCCCATACTTCCTAATTTTCTTCTTTGCTCTTCTTCTTCTTTCTCCAACTTTTTTTATTTCTTTTTAACTTTTTCCCCAATTCTTTCTCTTTATTTACTTTCCAACCTTCTTCTTCTTTCCCCTTCTTCTTTCTCCAACTATTTTTCTATTTCTCTTTTTAACTTTTTTCCCCAATTCTCTTTTTTGTTTACTTTCCAATTGTCTTTTTCTTCCCTTTCCTTTTTTCTCCAACTTTTTTTCTCTTTCTCTTTTTTTACCCAATTCTCTTAACTTTTTCCCCAACTCTCTTTTTAACCTTTTTCCCCAATTCTTTTTTCTTTTCTATTTCCTTTCCAACTTCCTTTTTCTTCCCTCTTCCTCTTTCTCCAACTTCATTCTATTTCTCCTTTTAATGTTTTTTCCCTAATTCTCTTTTTTCCTTTTTTTTCCATTCTTTTTCCCCAAACTTCCCTTTTTAAATCACCCTTATCTCCTTCTTTCCCTTTTTTTACCGATTTTCTTCCTGTTTTCTTTTCTTTTTTTCCCCCTTCGAGAAAGTAAAACTCAACAATTCCCCCCTCCAGTTGGGGAAAAACCCACCCAACCCTCCAACACACCATCCCCATGGCCCAGTTCTTCCCAGTCCCCATTTCCAGTATCCCCCATCCGCGGGCCAGGCTCGTGTTGCAGGATTTTATTTTCGGAGGAGATACGGTTTCACCGACGATTCCCCCTGGTTTCAGGTGACGCCGACCCAGCACCCCCAAAATAAACGGGCGCCTGCTCTCCCCCCGCCTTCAAGGGGGTAGGAATAGAAAATTCAATTTAATATTATACAAAACACATCATAAAGTGAAGGAATTTCGCCAAAATCGACCGATCTCTCGGTTAGAAACTCGCATTTACCAGATTTATCACTTACATCCCTCGAGGGAGATGAAAAAAGAGTCCTTTTGGCAGCTAAAACTCGCTCGGCAACAAGTCTCGAAGTTCTTTTCGCCTCGATTTCCGCAGCTTTAGGGAAGGCACCTCTGCGCTAATCGTCTAATCGTCAGCGAACGGCTCGCAAAGCTTGAAATTCGTGTTCTAACCCAACAGAAACCGTAGCCCCAGGGCCAGGATTTCCCCAGGAATTTGAGCGAAGGCGTCAGCACCGCACCCGAGTCTCTCCGAGGGGCGTTTCTCCCAGAAATCGCCATCCTACGGTGCGTCGCGACGTTTAATTCCCATCGGAAAAGTTCAATTTTCTTTCCAGGGAGGGGGTCAACGGCCTTCACGCCAACATTTCCCCCCAAAAGAGCCCCAGTTCCCAACAATCATCTTTTCCAACCTCGGATTCTACCTCAAGCCCGTCTAGAATTTCCCGCTACGCATCGATTTGCTACTAGAAATCCATGGCTAGGGTTTGGTTTTCTATTGTCCAGTTGAACGAAACCCAAATTGAATTTGATTTCGGTTCAAAATGCCGCCGTGTAACCCCACTCCGAAACGAGGGGAAAAAAAAAAACGAGGTATTTATAGCCGGCGCGTCTCATCCCCGTCGCCCTCGGCCGCAGCGATTAATTAAATTAGCACAAAGAGGGGCTTGTTGAGGGCTCCGAGCTCCCGAAGTCGAGCCGGCCAACAGGAAACAAAGGGTGGAATTCTGGCTGGTTGGTGGCAGAGAGGGGACTGGGGTCCTGGGGCATGTCCCCCCACCCCAGTGGGGGTCTTGGATCCCCCGAGCTGAGCCGAATCCCAAGAGGGTGGCAGGAAAAATCCACCCCCTCTTCCCCCTGCTCAGTGGCTGCACCTTGAGATGTGACTTTGGCTCCTTTCTAGGTGCCCCACTATGAAAAATGCCACTAAATCGCTCATTTGGGGGATTTTTTCAGTGAAAATATTCACTCCGGGTCCTTCAGCTCCGTGATTTGGGACGTTTAGGAGGGAAAGGAGTTTAGGGGGAGCCACTTCCAAAAGCTGGAGAAGCATCAAAACCATTGGGACAAGCCTTGATAAATCCTGCACCAGGAGCTCCAAAATCAGACCAGGAGCCCCAAAATGGGATCAGCGTCGCCAAGGTCAGACGAGCGTCGCTTAACGTTGCACGAGCGTTCCTAAAATTGCATGAGCGTCCCTAAAACTGGATGAGCGTCGCCTAAATCCGCAGCAGCGTCCTTAAAATCGCGCCGTCCACCCCCAAAAAGCACAGCAACGTCCCTAAAAATTCAACCGACGTCCTTCAACGTTGGACCAACATCCCTAAAAACTGTGAAAGTGCATCATCGAGTCCCAAATCACATCATCTTCCCTAAAAACTGTACCAGCATCCCTAAAAACTGCAGTGGAGTCCCTAAAAATCTGGCTGAGCATCCCTAAAATTGGGTGAGCACCCCTAAAAGTGCCCCAGCACCCCTAAAAATGCTACCGACGACCCCAAAAATCACATCGACGTCCCTCAAAATTCAATACGCATCCCTAAAAACTGGATGAACGCCCCTAAAAACTGCACCAGTATCCCTAAAAACAGCAGCAGCATCCCTAAAAATCTGCATGAGCATCCTTAAAAGTGCCCCTGCAGCCCTAAAAATGCCACCATCGACCCCAAAATCGCATCGACATCCCAAAAAATGTAAGCAGCGTCGCTAAAAATTGGACCAGCGTCCTGCAAAACCACACCAGCACCCATAAAAATTGCATGGGCACCTCTGAAATTGGGTGAGCACCCGTAAAAGGGTTCCAGCATCCCTAAAAATGCCAATGTCGACCCCAAAAATCACATCAACATCCCTAAAAATTGGACCAATATCCCTAAAAACTGCATGAACATCCCTAAAATTGGGTGAGCACCCCTAACAGTGCCCCAGCACCCCTAAAAATGCCACCGTCGACCCCAAAAATCACATCAACATCCCTCAAAATTCAATGAGCATCCCTAAAACCTGGATGAATGTCCCTAAAAACTGCACCAGCATCCCTAAAAACTGCACCAGCATCCCTAAAAATCTGCATGAGCATCCTTAAAAGTGCCCCTGCAGCCCTAAAAATGCCACCATCGACCCCAAAATCGCATCGACATCCCAAAAAATTGAAGCAGCGTCGCTAAAAATTGGACCAGCGTCCTGCAAAACCGCACTAGCACCCATAAAAATTGCATGAGCACCCCTAAAATTGGATGAGAGCTGTGAAAAGTGCTCCAGTGCCGCCGTCAACCTCAAATCCCAGCGATATCCCTAAAAATACGGATGAGCCTCCCTAAAAACTGGGTGAACACCCCTAAAAATTGGACCAGCATCCCTAAAACTTGCATAAGCATCCCTAAAATTGAGTGAGCACCCCTAAAAGGGTTCCAGCAGCCCTAAAAATGTCACCGTCAACTCCAAAATCCCAGCGACATCCCTAAAAATTCAGATGAGCATCCCTAAAAACTTGATGAATGCCCCTAAAAACTGCACCAGCATCCCTAAAAATCTGGCTGAGCATCCCTAAAATTGGGTGAGCGCCCCTAAAAGTGCCCCAGCACCCCCAAAAATGCCACCGTCGAGCCCAAAAATCACATCGACGTCCCTCGAAATTCAGGTGAGCATCCCTAAAACTGCGATGGACGGCCCTAAAATCTGCACCAGCGTCCCTGAAAATCACATGAGCATCCCTAAAAGTGGGTGAGCGCCCCTAAAAGTGCCCCAGCACCCCTAAAAATGCCACCATTGACTCCAAAAATCACATCGACACCCCTCAAAATTCAGGTGAGCATCCTTAAAAATGGGATGGACGCCCCTAAAATCTGCACCAGCGTCCCTGAAAATTGCAAACGACCCAATTGCTAACGAAGGGAATCCAGGAATCCATCATCATCATCAATAATAATAATAATAATAATAA
>NW_009700034.1:0-252 GCF_000703405.1 Apaloderma vittatum | reverse complement strand
CCAGATGCTGAGGTCTCCACCCAGATGTCGCGGTTCCCCGTCCAGATGTTGGGCACCCGCCTTGATATGAGGTGCTCACCCAAAAGCCACAGTCTCCATCCAGATGTGGAAGTCCCACCAAGGTCCCCACCCAGGTCTTGCGGGCCTCACCCAGATGTTGAGGGCTCCCCACCCAACCACCTTGGCCCCCTCCACCCAGATGTTGAGGTGCCACCAAGCAGCAGAGTCTTCACTCAGATGTTGGGGTCCCCA
>NW_009700033.1:33656-78657 GCF_000703405.1 Apaloderma vittatum | reverse complement strand
TGTATTAGAAGGGGAGTAGCTAGTAGTTTGAAAGAGGTCCTCCTGCCCCTCTACTCTGAGGCCACATCTAGAATCTTGTGTCCAGTTCTGGGCCCCTCAGCTCAAGAGGGACAGGGAACTGCCTGAGAGAGTCCAGCGCAGAGCCACAAAGATGATGATGGGAGTGGAACATCTCCCTCATGAGGAAAGGCTGAAAGAGCTGGGTGTCCTCAGCTTGTAGAAGAGGAGACTAAGGGATGACTTCATTAATGTTTATGAATATGTAAAGGGCACGTCTCAGGAGGATGGAGCCAGGCTCTTTTAAATGATGTCCAATGACAGGAAAAGGGGCAATGGGTTCAAGCTGGAACATAGGAGATTCCACAAAAATATTAGAAAAAACTTTTTCACTGTGAGGGTGACAGAGCACTGGCACAGGCTGCCTAGGGAGGTTGTGGAGTCTCCTTCTCTGGAGACATTCAAAACCTGCCTGAACGCGTTCTTGTGTGATCTACTGTAGGTGATCCTGCTCTGGCAGGGGGTTGGATTAGATGATCTTTTGAGGTCCTCCCTTCTAACCTCTAACATTCTGTGATTCTGTGATTCTGTGTGAACTTTTAGGTGATGATTTTCTGCAGTAGCAAAATTAGACAATTTTCTGACTGATATAGCATATTTTCACAAAACTTCTGTAGCAGCAAAAGTTACCTTAAAGAAAAAAAGCAAACTTGTCTGAACAAAAATAGAATTAATCCGCTAATTCGTAGTATGAAAGTTATGAAATCAAGATAAAATAACATCCGTAATAAATTTCTAGAGCTTTAGCTTCACTCATCTTTTAGAATCATTACACTTATATAGTGCTATACATGTGATATTGAATAAAACATTAGGCTCAAATGAGACATTGACAGAATGCAGTTTGATACTGAAATAGCCTAAAAAGAATGTGCAAAATTCCAGAATTTTCAATAAGATGAAGATAAATTAGCAATGCAAACATAAAATGCAGAGTTTGTGATTGGGCTTATACATGCAAAGGTTGCATTTTTTTAAATTCCTTTTTATAAAGAAGGTACTTTGAATTTCGTTTTCCAAATAATAACAAATTTGAGCACACTCCATAACAAAGTATCTTGAATGTGAAAGGCAGCATTTTAGGAATAAATAAACCTAAAGATTAAGCCCACAGTTCCAGTTTCATATATATGTATATATAATAATGGTAGCTAAATATAACTTTGTTGAAACTAAAAAGCTAAACAGCATTTCTGCAGATACCACTGATAAATTGAACTCTGAAGTACACTCTTTTAATCCGTAGTGGTCTACTACTTCAAGAGTTTAAGTATATTTCAATATGTAGGAACGTAATATTGATACAGGATCAGTTTAAAGTTTTGAGATCTTACCTTTAGCGAAAAACAAAGGAAAATCAGACAAAACATTGATTTGGCTTTGAGCTAGCAAATAATGTAGCTTTAAGTATCATACAGGGGTTTTTTTGTGGACATCACATGTCAACCATGCAACTCAGAGAAATTGAAACTAGAAGGGTTTGGAATTTAGACACAGTGCATCTGATCCTCATTTCAGAGCAGAAAGTTGCAGCACACAGTTGTGGGTTGCTGGTTTTTGCTGTCATGGTTCCTCACTTTTTATTCCTCTAATATTTGTGTTCTGAAATCAGGTTTCAGAAGACAGGTTACAGATGAGTATTGAGAGAAATAGCACACAATTATCAGTGAAGTGGAAAAAATACATCCTCCATGTATAATGATTTTTAATTTGTAAATATATTATAAGAGAAAAAGCTAGCTGAAAAGAATATTTTGCAATAACTGATATGCTTTTCAAGGATTTTCTCAAGTTCTAATATTTTCTTTGTTACATATCACAGAAACATCAGTGATTCATAATCACATGGTTTTTTTTTTAAATGTGAACTAACCAAAGTATTGCCTACATTGTAATACTTTTGGGGTTGTTTTTTGTTTGTTTGATTCCTTTAATGTTTAAAAGTCCTAGTACAATGAAAGCTTTTCTAGAACAGAAAAAAAAGAAAAAAGGAAAGAGATTTTTGCTGGGTTCCAGGTAGCCTGACTCTTCCTTGCTTTTCACTGCCATTTTATTTTTAGAATAACGTACTCTCTGAGCATGAAGTACTAAGTCGTTACATCTTCTATAATTCTGATAAATTCAATATCAATGATACCTCATTTACATATAAAATGATGTATAAAAAACTTGTGCAGTTAAAAAGGGAAAATCTACTACTTTCGTTGACTGCAAAACTTTTATTTACTTCATGATTTTTTAATAGATTTTTCTTCCAAATAAAAGGTCTGGAAGTACAGGCAAAGCAGAAAGATTTGTCACACTTTTGCAATGTAGGAACACTTCTTCTAGGATGGCAAGTTTCACAGTCCCCTGTTTCAGGAATTGGTATTTTTCTCAATTTTAGCTAGAGCACTGTAAAGCAAGCTGTGGTTTCTTGATGTTACTACAGTATGAAGGTTAGATGCATTATAAGAGTTGTAGATATTCATTTGCCATATAGATGTTAGTTCCCATCTTTCTTCTCCCTAATCGAGAAAGGAGTACCTAAGCTGAATTTATAGTGCTCTGAATCCTGAAGCTTATGCCTCCAGCTGCTCTGGTAGAAAACACTAATGTACAGATGATTTACTTGTTCCAAGCATTTGACCATTGTGCTTTTCCAGTTGGTGTCTATTACAGAGAATCTTACAGTTAAAATAATTTCTTGATCCTTATTGCTTTTTTTCTTAGTGACTGTGTGTGCATATCGCCTCTCATTTAAAAATGACTTGTGCTCCCTTCTGTAGATTCTCTGCAGACAACAGCAAAAACCTTTCAAGCTAATAGTTCCAGACAACTTTTCTATACCTTGTGTAAGCACATGTAGGCTACTTTACAGAGAAGGAATCGAAACCTAACATAGGATTGCATTCAGGTGTCTTTTCTCTATAGGCCAGTTAAAACTCACAAATGATACAAGTGAAGGCAAGAGAAAAGTTTTAGTAATGATTGGTTACAACTATGATGGAGAAGTCTCAGTTAAGATCATATGACCTTTAGGTTTTGTACTACCCAAAGCCTCTTCTAGAAGCAAGTACTCTCAAAAATCCCTTAACATGGCTCCCAACCCTAACACCAACCTCACTCTTTGATCAAATTCATTACAAAACCCTATCTGAATTCTTTCATTAAATGATTTTAGGTTCTTATCTAGCTATACTATAAAGATAAGAATTTGTGCGAGTGGATTACAACAATTACAATAAGCAAATAAATACATTCAGAATCAAAATGTAGGCAATGGTTTTGTTATATGAACAATGTCAACTGACAGAAGCAAACATCAACCCATTTCTGTGAATTTGAGTCACTAGATCATTCATCTTCGGTTTTAAGTTTTCAAGTTAAAATAATTTTAACTGTGTTATTTAAAATTTACATTAGTTATTGTTTATCTATTTTATGTCATATCAAGGATACCTCTACTGTGAATCATCTCTTTATTAGAAATAATTGCTCTTTAAAGCTAATCTAAAGATTTCCCATGAATGCATAAGCCTGCTTAGAACCAATTATGCTGTCAGAAGCATGGAACTGGCAAGCAGTGTAGATAGGCAAAAAGGTCCACCCACAGACAAGTGAAGAGAGAAAAATATACAGATGTGCCAGAGCAAGATTTTTTTTTTAGCTAACAGATGTTTGAAAGGAAAAACAACAAGCTTCCCACAGCATTTCCATTGCTATATAAAACAGTACATGTAACACAGTGTCAAGAAATCATTAATATTAAAGATCACGACTAGACGCTGATAGTCAATTACTGTATTAGATGTTAATGATAGAAAACACATCCTACTACTTTAAAGATAGATCTATTATGCTTTATGCGTGGTCAGCTAGGCTATCTTCCTATGCCATTTAGTTCAAATTTTCAGATGATAACAGAAGTGTTGATGTACTTATGGCAGGCAAATTTTATCTATATTTTTCTTATAAAATTTATGCAGTAACACAGAATGTTGCCTCAAATTTTATGCTGGCAGGTACCATAAAAGATGATACATAAGCACCTAAGCTGGTTAGTTTTTCAGTAAGAAGAAGAGTACTTGCTTTTTGGCTTAAAGGCTCACTAAAACCAAATGTAGTAACAAGCAAGAAGTCACACTCAAGTCATATTGCTTTTCTTTTCTTCAACGACTGAATATTTATTGATATGCTTCAAAAGAGTTGCCCTGTTATTCTGTTAACACTGCCTGAAAAGAGATCCGTGCAGAGATGAGATCGAGTAATAACAAGTAAGGGATGGATAAAATAATTGTCTTTTAATAAGTCTATAAAAGCTTAAGACTTCCAGCTAAACAAAATCCCCATAAACATCAGAATTCCTGACAGCTGCAAAAACAAGAATCTACAATGGCAGTAGCCAGTACTATACAACACTGAACCATGTAATTTACATCTTAGTGAAATTAAACATAGTATAATGGCTTAGCTTCCAGGCAACAATGCTATTAAATTTGTTGTGGCAGATTATGACATCATCTGAAACCCCAGGATACACTTTCAAGCCAGCTATTATGCTTATAATATGTACTGCTTTTCTGGTTAGTTTTTCATTTAATTCATTGCAAGGATTATATTTTTTCAATAGCTGCACATGCCATCCAGCAGAATGGCTCTAGAATATCTGTGAGCCAAAGTAATATCCCTTAGGCAACAGAAGTAATGTCATTGCAGGAGGAAAGCACAGAGAGGTCAGTAAATGACTTGATAGCACTCAAACAGTACTTGTTATACTGTTAGTAAGCCTTCTCCTAACTAAGTTCTCTTAGCCAAAATATCTTTTATTTCGTGCTATGCATGCTTCTGAAAATCCTGTGATTTAAAATTCTTACTTGTATAAAACTGTGTGTTAATAGGTATTAGTAGGAAGGAACTAAGAGACAAAGATGCAAGATAAGTAAGTTCTTGTGCCCCAAGAATCTGGTGATGACACCAGATGAAAGTGAAAGCATGAGTTTCCCTTCTTCACAGCAGCACCACAGTTTCAATTAGAAGGCTTTCTGTGATCAGGGCACCATCATGATTGTCTCAGCTGCTCACTGATCTGCGCTTTGCTACTCTGATGATATGTCAGAAGTACTTCTACAATATAAATAATATCAAGATGAATGGGTAAATCTCCTGTAAACTGTACACTCCTCCAGTGACAGGGATAGTGATTAATATTATGTCTCTGTAAACATTTATATATGTGCTTAACTGCATTCAACCAAGAAATCAGTGAAACTACACAGGGAGTAATGCTGAATATGTACATAGAAATTTGAGACAGATTCTTTTCTTAAGGGTAATATTCAAAAATGTCTAAAATAGTCAGAAGCAACATTTCCCAGTTTTCTTGCCATAAACTACAAAAATGGCATGACAATTTATATGAAATACCATAGTGTTTGAAAGTTATACAACTCTTCAACTCTGCAAAAAACTATGTGCATGTCATATGTTTATGTGACATATATAACTTGTACTATTTAAGTGAATCACATAAAACTGATTATAATTTCCTTTTTATTTTTTGTTTAGAAGTTTAAATTAAATATTGAGATGATTTTCTTTTTATTCATTTATAAAAACTACTCATTGCTGGAATACACCAGTAGACATTGAACCTTAAATGCTGGTAATATAAAGTAACAGATTTTTGTGCATATTCTCCAAGAGTAGAATAACATAAATGGAGCATGTTGCAACTTCTGATTCACAACTTACAGAAACACCAAAGTAAATAGTTTAACAAATTTCCACGAGAAAACGCAATTAAAGCATTTCCTGAGCTCTTTACATTTTCCAGGAGAGACAAGAAAATTAATAAGACAGATATTACTATCTTTGAAATATTACATTACAGGAATACTTTTTAATTTGAACAGTTATTTTCATCAAACCCAGGAATTTCAATCATTCATTTTTTGTATCTCTAATTTGCTATGATAAAATGAGATACTAGCACTTTAAAGAAGAGTAAGTTGCAAGCATGTGGTGTGACTCAGCAGAAACAAAACAGCAGTTACAAGCAAGGCTTTTCTTTCATACAGGCTATACTTTCTACATTTAATAATTTTTTACGTGTTGATTTCAGCAGCATTTACACATGTCAGCAGCCACAATGCTCTTCTGACATGATGGATTTTTTTCTGAAGTCTATCACAGTTAGTGGATAGGAAAACTCCAGAAAATTTGTCCACTGGCAGCTTCACTAATGATTATTTTTCCTAATTTCTGGTAAAAACTAGGCATTTAGCCAAGGTCTGTTCTTTAAAGATCCACAATTCACTAAGAAACTGTCTAGGTTTACAGTGTATGTCTTTTATCATAATCATCACTAAACTATTGAAAATGTCAGGTGGATACTCCACATTTGTTAGACACCTGAATGTTGCTCATATATCACGGTGATCAAAAAAGGACACGTAGTTCTGTTTATCATTCAAAAGAGGTGGAGAATATCTCTTCTCTTTTACTGAGTGTAAAAGGCATTTGCCAGTGGTCCTGGACAGATCTCAATGCCATGATTAAATAGTGGTCAACCTAGAGACTACACATAGATCAGTATTTTGAGAATACATAGATTTTGATATTCTATTAACAGTAATGGAGTCTATGTCATCTGTTTTGTCTCCTGACTCTTACCCTGAATCACGGCTTGATTCAGCTAACTATCTAACTTGACTATTTGGGATCTAGATCTTTTCTTCTGTATAGCAATGTTTGTTTTGACTGAAGTATATTGACTGTGAGAAGAAATAACTTTCTGGATAGGGCTTGAAGAGAGGCTACCAGCTTTCCACATAATTTCTGACTGGTTGCACTATTCCTTGATTTTAATGCCAGGAGTCTACAGACCTGGTCTTTATTGGCACTGAACAAGTTTACCAAAAAAGCTGCTCCCTTGTCATCCCATATCCTTGGTCAGTCCCTCTGCTTTAATTGGTTAATTAGTTAGCTAAATATGAATACATTTTTCCTCCTCAATAGTCACCTACCAGAATATTTCATTAAAACATGCCCTCTCACTCATCATTGAATCAATGATGCCACTCACTGTCATTAGTTTCCTTTTTGCACACATGGTGTTGTGCAAATAAAGAAGCACTAGAATTCAGCCATAGATTGATGGTGATTAGTAATCAAACTCACTAATGTGTCCATGAACTCTTTTCAAATTTCCTCTGACATAACCATTTTTTTTAACTAACAGTAGTAACTGAGATGTAAACTGATGGTTTCACACTCCTGCATGCCTGCAATTTCATGTTGTTAAACCATTTGCTTCTAATGAAAATAAATTCTCAATTACAGTTATCTTTGTCTGATATCTCATAGGCATGCTTTTTCATGTTGGACTCAGCAGAGTGGTGGAGTTGGAGTCCTTTCACTAGAAATAATCAGATGTGCTCTAAGAAGGCAACTAATGCAAGAACAGTCTAGAGATGATCTGAAGTTAGTCCCCCTTTAGTGCCTACACAGTCTTCAGCATTAGCTGTGTCCCTTTGCCAGGTGTTGGCCTGCACCACTGGGTTCAAAGACATAAGCTAAACTGGCCTATTGTATTCAGAAAGGTTATTTGTTCACCCCATTGAACTACTTATTCCAAACTCCTCTCGGTGGTTCAAACAATGCAGAGGGGCTGTATGCAGAGTGTCTGAAGTTAGCGCAGTGCATGTTTGATACAGCTCTTAAGACTAAACAGCTACCTTATAGCTCTTGAAGCTGCCACCATTGTCTAAGTAAACACAGCTGATGCATCCACTCTTGTTCTTTAACTTCTTTCACCAGCTAAGTACAGTTACTACATAGACAGAAATGTTTGTAGATAGAAAGAGTGCATGACACACACACACACACACTGATTCTGTTATAATCACAACAAGAAAATATCCCATGAAGTTTTTATTAATCTAAGTAAAAATCAAACAGAAGTAACACAGATAAATTCAAGGTTGAATCTGGAATTCACTACTGTCCCATCCTTGTAACTAACTCTTTCGTGTTTCCATGATGATAGTACCAAAGCATATATTAATAACTAAATAAACACCTACCCCCCTGCCACAAATGATGATAGAAAAATCTAAATCTACCCAAGGAAGATTAAAAATAGTTACATTAGCTCAGCATGCTGTAGGATAGATTATGTATTTGTTGCCTATCGCATAAAAAGAGAACTAGTCACTGAAAAACGTGTTTATCAGAAGAGAAACAAATACATCTACAAGAGACTGGTGGTCATCTGGCTCTTCCCTTTATTGTCCACAAAGCTGCTTATAAGTAGGCTTTTAAGAGAGGCATTACAGAGATCCAAAAGCAGACAAGCATGAATAGTGAAACCAATGGCTAAGCAAAGTCTTTTCATCCTAGACTGCTTCCTCTTCTACCTCCCTCACTCAAAGCAATACAACACACCGCTTAGTCATTTTGTTAAGTCTGGTATTTTCCCTGTTATTCCATTTATTCTTTGATAGCCATTGATACTGAAACTGATGTTTGTGAAAGTGAGTGAGTTGATTAATAGATACTTTATACATCTGGTATCTCCTCATAAAAGATTGGTAAACTTATTTCAATTATCATACCACCAACAAGGATGCAATCTGTTCACAATGGCTGTTTACGAATGGCTGCTTTGGGTAATGGCTGTTTTCTTAGCTCGGGAAATGAAATATAATATTATTAAACAGAGATATGCAGAATGGTGTGTCAACTTATCCATCTTCCCGATGTTTATAGGTTCAATTTTTTATAATGTTTATTTTATTTTATGGGACCAAACATTAAAATATCACTTTTTTTTTTTGAAATAATCTAATTTCTTTTATTTTTGTTTTAATGTCCTTGAATATTAACATCCACAAATTCATGTGCAATCAGTGCAGAAAACCTGCGGTATCTACTCTATTAATTCTATTTAGACAAACATGTTATAATGAGAGAAATAATGAACAAAGGAGTCTAGATTTTTCAGAAGAGGTATGAAATTTTTTATGTAAAAGGCTAAGGTTGTCTGGTTTGGTGTTTTTTGTTTAAAAAAAAACCCTTTAAAATGTTTTATAAATCCTTAATAATGTCAAAACTGCCATGAAAATTCAGTGTAGGCAGGAAAGAGGGAAGTACATGCATAAGACTGGATGAAGGAGAAGACATGAATGTTATAAAGATTTTACATATAAAAATAATTAAAAGCATGTCAGACTAATATATCAAATAGTTGCAGAAAGCACTGTAGTATGAATTCAGCTGCTCAGATTTCATATTTATTTTTGGAGATTGGAAAAGTATTCGAACTTGCTCATGGCACAATATCTTTTTAGGTTTCAGTAAATAATATTTTAAATGTTAAATATATCAGAACATTTTTATAAGCCACTTTTACGTGTTTATTCTCTTTCAGATACTCAGATATCTAAGCCCATCACACTCACTCTGATTTTATATTCCATCTTTGTGGTAAAATGAGGTAAAAGCATACTTCTTCAAATCATGAATGGGTACTAAAAATATAAGATCTTATAAAATTTTTAAGAGCTTTAAAAATTAAAGTTATTGACAGATAATAACTCGAAAGAAAGACAGATATAGAGTTTCCTACAGATATTACATAGATAGATGGTCCTACTGACTGAAGATTTCCAGCTGCCTGCCTATACACATGCCAGTGCTACTAAGAGTAGTTTAAGAGGGAATGCTTCCTATATCTCCTTTGCTCACATCCGGAAGACATGGACTTAGTTGCTTGGTGTCTATCACCATGTATTTTCACCAGTTTAGTATGTAAATGTTGCCCTCTAGTACTGGTATCTCCTTAGATCAGCTGGCAGCTTTGGCTTGCGCTCTGAAGAAGTTACTGCTCTTTATGGTAAATGTAACTGTGGTTCTGCAGCTGTTTGGATTCCATCTCCTTCCGCCTCACATAACTGTTCTTTCGCTACTTGGTTCTTGCTAAGCTTCAATAAGGGACTATAGTTCTGTTTACCTAAGATTAAATAGTGTGGGGTAAACATTTTTTCAAAAGCACTGAAATCACTAGGTCTAAAATTAGGCCACTCTAAATATCCCACATCTCTCTGAATTTTGCCTCTGAAAACCATTTTTAGTTGCTGTCCTTCAGATGACTGCTTGTGGTTGTAACCTGGCAGTTTCATTAAGCCCCACTGACTTCATTAACGTATACCTGAACTCCAGCAAGTTCAGCTACAAGGTCTACCTAAAATGATGTGCCTTTGCTTATTAGATAAGTCTGAGTCCTTTTGACTTTAAGTCTCTACTGCATAGCCGAAGATGCTGGGAGGGCAAAGAAGGGAGGTAAATAGGATAATTTAAAAACAAGGAATGAATAGAATTAATTAAATTTATTGGGTGAAACAATTTAATGAGGAAAAATACTAATTAAATTATTAAAATCTAGATTGCAAGTAGTAATTAAAAAGAGAGTTGCTATGCAACCAAAAGGATTTTTGTGACGGAGTGCAAAAATATAGTTGTTAAGTATGCTGGTATTTTGCTTTGACCTTTCCCAGTCACACACCTGTGCAGACTGTCTGTAAATGTATTTTTGAGAATTATAACATTAAAGTTACCTGTAGGATTAAGAAAACAAAACAAAACGCCCTGACTGTTTGAATCAGTTAATTTGAAGTTAATGACTTCTATTATGTTTAAAAAGTTAAGGATAAGGCATTAATACACATAAATATATATGTACAAAAATACACAAAATAAGTACACATATATAACGAGACATATAACCCAAATGCTGATGTATCATAAGCTCTAATGTATTTATTTCTATCCTAAACACAGGTCTTGATCCTTTAAGTCATGGGACATTAATATTTACAATCTAGTGTATGACCTAAATCTTCCCTGTCCTGAAGGCCTTAAATAACAATTAAATCCTTTACTTGTATCAGAAACCTAAGAAGATGTTTTTCCACAATAACTAGGGGCAGTTTTTACTTATCCTGGAGGGCACTTTTGCTCATCCTGGAATACCTGGACTAAGATGTTTTCTGCTAGTATTTCAATTGTTACATGTGGAGATCTCTGATGTGGTCATCTGATACTGATATATGAGAGTGAGAGTATCAACATGCAGATAAAGATGTGTCTAACAAAGAATTTTTTGAGAGCACACATATATTAGTATGAAGAAGCATAAATTGTGCCCAGTGTATTTGTATAATGCTCACACATGTTCCCCACACTCAGAGAATATCAAAATCCCTTGGTTCACTTCAGATTGTGCTCCCATAGGGAAGAAGATCTGGTTTGCTGGACCTGAAGGTCTCTGCCCAGAGGTAAAGTCTTTTATTTCTCGAGATTGATTACTGGCTCTATGACCAACCTGAATTGCACTTTATCTAATTACCATTTGTCCTGCACTTAATCATAAAATACTAAATACTTTCGTCAATACTTTCCTTTCCTGTCCACTGATACTGTGACAGGAAAAAGAAAGGAAACTTGAACTGTATCAAAGCAACTGGCATCCGACCTGTGCTGGATCATCACAATGACCCTGCATTCAGAAGCAAAGAGCTTGCTTTCTGATAAATCCTTCTTTCTGTGCTGCTGCTTGCTTCTTATTCTGACTTCAAATTTCCAGGAAGAGAAGGAACAACAGTGATTCTTAACTAGAATAGAAGTTTTTCAGATATGAGGTACTACAGACATTTAATTTTCACTTTTCTTTATATTTCTTATGACTTTATATTTCTTATGATTTCCAGACAGGAATTTATTTAATTTATGTTTTCCAGCCAGCTGCTCTCCCCATAACATCTCAGTACAGGCCTTAGACCCTCTTTTCAGCTGTTGGAGCAGAGGAACTATGAGGTCTAATGCCAAAGTATAACAATAAGGTGAAGAGCTTCCTAAAAGGACCTTGAGGAGTTTCTCTTGTCATGAACTGTAAGCAGAAAGGCATGTAAGCATCTATGCATGGTTACCTGTGTATGGAAAGAGTCTAGGTTGAAGTGCTAATAAAAATAAGTTCCTTCTTTTTCCTTTCCAGAGATAAACACTGTTATAAAGATTTTCTTGTTTAGTACTACCCTGCAAATTTACCATCCCTGACTTAAAATTACTCTTGGCTGGGACATTTTGAATGAAATTTATAACTTACATTTCCTATATAATACAAAAATAACTTCCTTGATAACAGACTATACGCTAAAAAAGATCTGTAGGCTCTCAATATATCAAATACTGTTCAGCATTTGAATGTAAACTAAGGGATCAGTCCTGTTCTAAAGGAAATTGTGTCTGTTAGTGTCAGGAAAACAACAGTATGCGTTGTGTTTTCCAAGAACAAAATTATGGCAGTGCACAAAGAAATATCTGGGTTATGGAACAGTAAACTAGTAAAATACATATTCCATCTTCAACTGGGAGTTGAGGGAAGAAATAAGACCAAAATTATGTTGAGTACAAAAATTTTACAGAATAATGATAAAGTAATCTTTAGTGTAGAGGGATGAGAAATTGTAGTGTATTGAAACAGCTATGTTCTCTTTATTGTTTACATCTAAAAGCAAGGTTTTTTTGCAGTGTACTGAGCCTGTCCTAAACATTTGTTATATTACAGAAGGTAATATTGACTGTATTTTTTCCACAGAGACATGGAAACATCTTGAAGATCTCAATCTTCACAGCTAAAACTAAATATTATGGATATCCTTTACCTTTTTAGTAAAGGAGATATTGATGAACCAAGATTTATTGTAGTCATACACAGAACTGCAAATTATTGCCAATAATACTGAGTTAAAAATTTAGTTTTGAAAAGCTATATTAAAAAAAATCAAAACCCAACAAACTATTGTGGGGCGTTTTTTTCCAGACAATTTCACCAGACCAGCTGAGCTTCTTGACACTAAAATATAGTAGTTAACAGCCAATTCTGTTTTTGAAAATGAGACCTCAATAAAACTCAGCATGTTGATTTTTATCTGTGTTCCCTGACAGACTGAACTTTAGCACAAATCTGTGTAGATGAAGCAGGTTCAGAACAATCATTAGTCAGAAGAACCTTCTTCACTTTACTTTGGTTTAACAAAAGATAGAGTTCTGGAAATTAAAAGAGTGTGTTCCTCATCCCAGTGAGGTTACAATTCCCTAAAATCTTTCTGTTTCATGGGCTGCAGATCAGACTCAAATATAAATGGTAGAAATAATTCAGCATTAATGGAAAGATAGGCCTTGGAATATGATGTTATGCTTCAGACTTAGAAACATAGTTCATTACCTATATGAATACTTTATCCAACATACCACTGACAAGAGCAGCAGTTCCCTATGTTGTGGAAAAGAGCTGTTCTGACAGTAAGTCTTCACTGTAGACTAGCATAGTGAATAACTACTAAATACAAATCATAAGAATTACATCACTAATCTTTAATACTCTTGTCTTTTAATAAAGTAGTTGAATTATTCAGCAATAAAATGAGTTTCCTACCTCAACTTTGCGAATTCTGACTCCTGTTAGAAAAGAAGGAAAAGTATTTTCAGACAAAGAAGCAAAGAGGAAGGCATTTGAATTTGCTTAGCAAGTATTTCACAGAAAGCCAGTCAACAACTTTGATAAGAAAGTAAATTACATCAATTAAAAAGATCTTTTATAAGTAAATAGTAAAAAAGTAAATAGTAAAAACCTCAAATGCTTGTTTTCTGTATGTAGTCTCTACCAATGTAATAAAACATTATGATGACACTTCGTTGCACAAAGTGAGGTATTCCCATAGATAAGAATGAGAGCTTGAAAAATCTTGATCCAATTTGCAAACGAACAGAGAAATTAAAGAAATACACGAAAATTCCAGTTCATACATAATTCTAAGAAGTCAGTTGCCTGAAGTTTCAACTCATAAACAATTTCAGGATATTTCCAAAGAGATTTAAGTTTGGTTAGCCCTTGCATATTTCCTGAGCTATGTTGCATACAAACCACAATCTTGATTTCTCACAAAACTTACTCTTTCATCTTTAGCTATGTCCTGGGAAGAGGAATGAGAAAAACTTGTAAGGTAAGGGCAAGTTCTGGACAAAACAATAGAAGTGCAGAGAATGTAGGATTTAAAATTTTCTAACCTTATTGATAGTTTCAGACGCTACCAATAATATATCTATATCAAATTACAACTTAGACACCTTCTAAATCAATTTGGTGACCAAACTACATTCTGGGATATTAGAGTTTTCTAAAGAGTTGATTTAACTCTTTTTATTATATTTATTTTTAGATGATAAACTTCAGCTACTGGAGCAACTGATTTGACGTGTTTTAGGAGCGATTTAGGATATACAAAAGAAGAAATTGCCTAATAGATGGCTTCAATTGCAGTAAAATCTCCACATATGAGGGGGGAAAAAAGTAATCTAGATTATGGTTATTTTTATTATTTTAATTTCAACACCAAACAACCGTTAATAGTTGAGAACCTAAAATCTGTAATTTAGATGGTAATCTGATTGTAATTTTATTTTCTGTAAGACAGAAAAGCCCTGCAAAAATAGTCTTCAGAAGATTCAGACTTCTGCAGAAAACCACTTCATATTTACATGTAAATATAGCAGGCGGATATTGTCTTCTTTCCTGTTAACACCTCTGCAGGAGACTAATAAAAAAAGAACCCTTCCTTTGTATCCTCTCGCTGACTCAATCTAACTAGAGGTCCAATAATGTCAGCAAATTCTCAAAAGCTGAAGAAAATGAGCAAGCTAGTGGAATAAGAATTTCATATTTTTAATGAAATCTGAACCAATCTTACCTTTAAGAGATAATCTTGCCACAACTATTGAAATTGTTTTTTAGACTCAGTAAGAAGTTCTCTGCATTCCCCAATAATAACTCTCCATAGTATTTAACTGAGCCTTTAAGACTCTCTTTCATTTACTTAACTTTTCTAGAAATACATATCATGGCTTGAAGAACAAACCTTTCTTGTGAGCCTGAGAAGGCAGACTTGATATTTTAAATAGCAGGGCAAAAAAGTGATGTAAAATCCAGAAGACTTTACTAATTTGGGAATAAATTTCTTCGCTCCTCCAGTTTTTTCAAATTCTAATTACAGGCTTATAGCTTTTTTTTTTGTGTGTGTGGCTGGTAAGACTTTTTTTTCTCTTAATTCGGAATTTTGAGCATGCTTTTTATTTTTTTTAATCTTTACATCCATAGCCAGTGGGAATCACTATTGCAAAATTAATGTGATGGATCATGGCAGGGACATCATGCAGATTATCATTCAGTTAGGAGTCAGGATCATAATATCACAGAGTTAAAAAAAAAACAGGAGAAATTACCACCAAAGAAAGAAAGAGATCATCTTGTTTGATAATGTCCTGTGTCCTGACCCCACTAATCCTCATGTAACAGAAGAATGACAGAGTTCCGTAAACATTGCTGATAAGGGGAAAAGAACTCTAACTCACTCCCTAAACTAAAGTCAATACCTCCCAGTAAGTTAACCTATAATGAACAATTTATCAGTGGAGAACTCTTGACAGTGACACTTAACAGGTGTCATACTAGATATTGCAGGGAGGCAGGATCATTACTTGTGTATCATTATAGAGCAAGAACCACAGTCACTGAAATACAAAGTAGAGAGACAAATGCCACATTCAAAAGTTTCTCCTGTTATGTAAACATATCAGTCTGCTGAGTGATATTCTTCTCAACAAGTCAGTGTTCTTTCCTCTTTCTCCCTTCTCCCTCCAGGACACAGTTTAGTCCTGACTCAGCTTGATGCAGACCCAGCCTTGAACTTTGTTTCATGCTCTCTCAGATCAGCCAGAAAACCACAGATAAAAAAAAATACTGAAGTAAAGCTTAATTCAAATGAATGTTTTTTTTCTTTGATTTTCTCTTACATATAGTGGCTATAAGTTCTCCAATGTTGTGATGTTAGAGCTGTTCACAGAACTTTTACTCTGGTTCATTAATTTAGTGAAATAACTTCTGAAGAAAACTTGCCTTTTCAAGCCTTACCAGGCACAATTTTGATTCTATATTTTCTCTGATATTGGAATATTGACTATCAGAGCCTCACTGCCTACAAGATTGGATTAAGATTCTGGAAATTACTTTTTTCTTAAGGATGAAATTATATGGGTCTTTAAGTTTTCTAGATAATGAGGCCTTGGATGATCTCATCTTGCATGCTGCCAGCCTTCAGTTCAATACTTTGATGGCAAAACTAGTAATCTTAGCTGGTTAATGGAGTTTGGAGTTATGAAACAATGTAAATCCCGTCATTAACTATGGAGCTGTAAAAACCTTTGGGAAACTTGTTCTGCACCATCATCTGGTGTTCATATTTAACTAATAGGTCTATAGTCCTATTTATCTAATAGGACTAGAGGTCTACAGTCTCAGTTTGCTCTCCTGGCTTTATGCCTTTGTAGCATATATATTCTTGTGACTCTTAATTACCACAGTTCCAGTGAAACTTTGATAAATGTATGTTTTTAGCCTTATTCATTCTTCACAAGAAGTAAATTCACTGGGGTAGTTACTCTATCACTATTTCTCTTCATGTAATGGCAATTAGGTTGTACAAGCAATTGCAGTTTTGTTTCAGTATCTTCTCAGTTGGTGCAACTCCATAATTCCTAAATATCTTTTTCATTATTTTCCTGTTTCATATTTGCTCAGAAATACATTTCAGAGTACTGAGTATAGATTGGATTGCAGATTTTAAGATTTCATTTTGATTTTTTTGATGGGTTAAACAATCAAGACATCTTTATATTACCCAACTCATCATCTCCATCCATAGAGAAATATCAATACGATAATGCAATGAGTTTAAAGTAAGCTTTATATTACGCGTTTTTTTCATTCACATGGGAATCATTAAGGAAGTAATGGAATAGAAGACATGGAATACATAGGGAGATACTATAGTTTTAGAAGAATGTTACTTGTTCTATGTTGAGTGTGGTATATTACATGCTATTAATTGGTCTTTTCTGCAATGAGCCCTTTTGATGATAGCTCCTAATGGACAGAAAAAATACCATACAACAGATATGGGTACAGTGTCAGCTTCATGCTTCTGTTATTATTTGAGGTGAATTGTATTATTTCTCTAGAGAAAACACTATTCTTGGTCAAAATGCCAGTTGTCTTTTCTAGTCTTACTGACTCATGGAATTAGTGTGGATGTTTTCTGAATGTGAGTATCTGTTATTGCATCACAGACAGCAATAATATGCTTTGTATTTTCTATCTAATTTTAACTCCTGTTTACAAATACACAAATAAACATGAATAACATAAATAAATAAGGATGAAGATACAGTAACATTGCTGAGAAGTTTAACATAAGGAAACAATAATTACCATATAATTTTTTAATTCAAGAACAATGCTTTCTGGTTGTTTCTTTCTTGCTTTTTTTTTTGTATTTTCTATTTTAAAGTAAAAATTACAGGAATAGTTTGGTTTTGCTAACACATAGGTAACTAAAAAGTTTTCATGTGTAATCTGACCTCTTTATAATAAGAGAGACTTTTCTAATCAGTGACTAAAAAAATCCCCATGAGCTGGAATCCCAGTGGTTTTGGTAGTATCAACCTGCTGTTTTAATATTTAAAATATCAGATATAAATAACTTCTACATTTGGAGAACTGCCAGTATATGAATTATAATATCTAGGTCATTGCCTGTTTAAAAGATTAGTATCTTCTGACTAGTGTAAAGCCTTGAACAGACCTTTTAGCTACCACAGAAGCTATGCTGAGACATTTTTGGAATACCATATGTACATACATTTTGACTGGAGAAAACAAGCAAGCAAAAAAAAATAAACAAATTCTTCCAGTAGAAAAATATGTTTATTTATTGATAAGGCATTAAAATATGTATTTTTCCAGATATTTATTTCCCTTTATGAAATTTAGTAAAACTATTTATTTAGCTAGTTACACAGTTGTTTTTCCTTTTATCTTTTAAATTTTTTTAAGCTGAAAATGGCATAAAAATCTAACAGGTTGTGTTTCTAAAGGCACTTTTTTAAACCTCAAGACAAGCATGTAAGAGAGAAAAAATTGGAGATCAGTTAGAACAACAAAGCAAGAAACTCTCAGGAACTGAAATGCCAAAGTGGAATCAGGAATCAGAAAGATGTCTTCTTTTCTTCTGAAAAGGAACAAGTGTTGTAAACAGACCCTGTTTTCCTTCTCAGTGTTTGTAACAAAGTTCACTGCTATAAAATTCCAACAGATATCTTTTGCTTTAACTATGGCAAAGTAGAAGAGAAGAGAAAAAAATAGATTCAATAAAGATTAATTCTCCATGTCTTCCTAAAATTCACACATGCACACTTCTACAGTGAATAACTGTGGTCTTGTGTATAAAATAAAGATGCTACAGCTATTTAAAAGACAGATATGCACTGAAAAGAGTTATTAAGATGGTCAGAAGAGCTCACAGGCTGCCTGAGAAGGAGCTTGTTTAATCTGGAGAAAGAAAACTACCAGAAATAACACAGCTATGTGTAGATTCATCAGGAAGGTAAACATTGGGTAGGCAGAGATATCACTGAAGATCACAGAATTCCATAGAACCTCAAGGACCATATAGTTCAAGCTTGGGAAAAGCACAGTCGAGATAAGATGGTGTGGTACCCTGGTCAGCTGAGTCTTAAAAGTGTCCGATGCTGGGGAATCCACCACTTCCCTGGGGAGATTATTTCAACGCTTCGTTGTCGTGAAAAATTTTCCTCTTCTGTCAAATCAGAATCTCTTCAGGAGTAGCTTGTATCTATCACTCCCTGGCTTTTCCATGTGACTCCCTGTAAAAAAGAAGTCTTCATCTTCTTTGTAGTCACTCTTTAAATACTGGAGCACAATGATAAGGTGTCCCTTAAACCTTCTTTTCTCAATGCTGAACAAACCCGATTCTCTCAACCTTTACTCACATGGCAGCTTCCTAGTCTTTTGATCATCCTTGCAGCCTTTCTCTGGACTCTCTCCAGCCTGTGCACATCTTTTTTGTATAGCAGAGACCAAAACAGAACACAACTGTTGTGGTTCAGAGCTGACTGCCTGGAAGGGGAAAACAAAGCAACCACACAGTCGCTCGCTCACTCACCCTTTCCCCACCGGGAATGAGGAGGAGAACCCGTAAGGATCAGTAGGTAGAACTTCGTGGGGTTAAGATAAGAACATTTTTTTAATAATAAAATATAAAAGAATAATAAAAGGGAAAAAAGGAATAATGATAACAACAATAGTGTTAAACAGATAGCATCGATGGCCTGTCTGATATGCAAGTGTTCTGAGCTCTGAAGAGACTCCCGCTCTGGCCAGCTCTCCTTATATATTAACACCATGCGTGATGTCATGATGGTATCTAATATCCCCTTGGCTAGTGGCTAGCTCAGTTCAGCTATCCCGCCCCCCTTCCAGCATCAAGTGAAAACCAACTCCATCCTAGCTGAACACAGTACAACAATATTCCAGGTGTGTCCTGACAAGTGTGAATTAGAGTAGGATAATGACTCCTTTATCTCTGCTGGTGAAGTTTTTGTTGATGCAACCAAAGCATCCTCTTGGGTTGTTTTGACACAGCAGCACATGTTCGCCTATATTTAGTTTATTGTCCACCAGGACTCCCAGGTCCCTTTCCACAGAGCAGATCTCCACCTGTGTATATCCCGGCCTGTGTTACACTCCTGTATTACGTCTTCCCAGGTGCAAGACCTTGCTCTTGTCCTTGTTGAACTTAATAAACTTCTTGTTAATCCACTCTTCCAGCCTGTCCAGGTCTTCCTGCAGGGTGGCTCTCCCTTCCAAAGCATCCACTTCCCCACTCCATTAGGTATAAAAGCAAACTTCATTAGGGTACTCTTGATCCCATCATTTAGATCATTTATGAAGATACTAAACCGTTTTGGGCCCAGTATTAACCCCTCAGGGGGCCCATTTGTGACAGGTTACCAGTTTGAAGAAGGTCATGGACGTCATATGAAAACATGGATACAAAAGAGCCAGCAATAAACATGCTCTGCCCGGTAAGAGCTGAACGTAGAATATCTAGAATAGCCAGAACAGATGTCTGGGATTTAGCTGGCATAAAATAATAATCATAAATTGTTTTAAAATTGCAATCTTATCATGGTGTTAAACTACCCATTTATTTTCCTGTACAAATACATAAGTAGTTGACTATATGCTGCATTTAAATGAAAGATAATATATTTTAAAGTAAATAAGTTAAAGTTGAAATAAGCATTAGAAGTCCTTTACTGCTTGGGTATTTACTGTCTTCAGCACAAAATGGATCAATAATAGAGGATGGAGATATGATATCTGAAGTTTTTTAGAAAACAGGATTCTTTCCAGAAACTTGAATGTTGCTTCCATTAAGCCTTTGCATAAAACAGAAAAAAGTTTCATTTTAAGAAAATTTTATTTTTAAAAAATGAAAATTCTTGTCACATTTAGTATATTTTTATTTTTTTAAAATAATATAGAACTATAACTGGGTTACACATGCTGCTATAAAGAAGATATGAGGTTACATTTCTGCTACAATGTCAGCTATGTTTCTGAAAATCAGTCATTCAAAACCAAACCAACACAATTAAGAAGAAGAGCCTTTAAAAAAACCTTTAAAAAACTTACAATAATAATAAAAAAGAGGACATATAGAGTAAAAGACTACAGTTTGATACTCTTTTAAGAAAAAATAAAAATTATCTTTATGTTATAATATATGATTCAAGACACTAAAATATCCTGCTTATCAGCTGGAGTTACTACTGTAAGGGTCAGATTTCCTACTTTTATGTTCTATTTACATTCACCTAGGATTCGAATAAATAATGGCGGATGGGTTTATATAATGGAATTCATGTGGCCCAGTATATTTAGCAAAAATGTAACTAAGGATAATGTTCTGTGTTTTGTTGAAAGCAATTATCAGCTATTGCATATTTATGATGGAAAGAAAAGGTTCACACAAAGATACTGTTTAGTAAGTGATCTGGCTTAAAAGAAGGTGAAATTGTAATTTAGAAAAGCCAACACATCCATAGAAGTTCAGAAACCTAGTATCCAAAAACGTCTGGAACCTTCCTTACGCATTATAGTAAGTTCTGAGGCTTATACCTAACATCCAGTGTTATCTTGCCCAGTTACAAATATATATATTAAACAGAAAATAGCCAAAGTTTATACACTACTTTTTAAAGTTGTATGGACTGTAAGACTGGCGCTTGCACAGGAAAGCAAAAAAATGTCAATCCATGAATTCTAAATGCAGCTTGAAATACGTATGCACCACGCACATGATCTAGAAAAAGCAGAATGGGCACATTCTCTTTCCCAAGTCCTTGTCAGCATGAACTCTGACATTTAACACTTGCTAGCCATGTATAAAATTTGACGGGAATTATAACTGGATGCTGCTCACAGCTCAACTTCTGAGCAAAGGTTTTGCTGAAAAGTCCATATTATTCCCTATCTTCCACAAGTAACTGAAATGCAATGTGTTAATGGATCATTTTACCTGATATTATCTTTAAGACATATCAAAAGGCTTACATGGTAAGTTCTCTGAGGTACCTAAGAAGTAAGTACCACAGGTACTCGGGTGTATGAGTAACCATATAGCAGATGAAGAAGTCAGAATTGCATTCTTTGCTGGATATTGTAGAGACTGTTGACTTCTTATAGGACAAATCTCCTCAAATGAACCAAATTTCTTCAGTCTGTCCTGAAAAACAGCAGGCAAAGCTACCTTCTGTGAAAATAGAAGGACTTCTATGCTTATTATCAGGCAAGTTTCATTACCTTCAATAGCATTACCCTGCCCTTTGATGCTTGGTAAAAATATCTAGAAGTCTCACTGAAATATGTATTAATTTTGATTTCAACCAATACAGTAAGAAATTATTAATTTCTTACCTAGTGTCCTCCCAGAATAGAAGTGTGCTTGCATTTACTTTCTTTGGCAAGATACTGAAGTGAGTGACTTTTAGTTTGTTCACAGAAAGAGAAGTTCTTTTATATCTTACACACAAAACAACACTGCCTCTGGTATTTTAGATTCTTTCCTTAAAAATGGTAAGTCTATTAAATTTTGAATAATACAAACTTTTATTTACTCAAAAGTGTAGAAATAATTTAATGCAAAGTCTATTTCTATATATTATAATTATAAAGTAGAAATAAATTTGAGTTTAAATATGAAGCATGGCATAGAAAAAGTTGAATTAATTATCAGTTTAATTTACTTGAACTCAAAAGTTTTGCAGTTTATGAAGAAGGATGTAGTAATTAGGGTCATATATGGAGCAGAAGAGTAATTTTTTCTTTATGCAATGTATAAATGTAATATGCTTTAAAAAAATGTTTCTGGTAGAATTTGTGCACTACTAGCTTTTTATGAACAATTTATATTGCTTTATTGTATAACCATAGTTTTAAAAAGTAAAGTGAATGTAATGCTAATATTTAAATAAAGATATCATAAACATTCTCCAGAAAATATAACAACAAAGACACCATAAAATTTTAAGTAATAGATAGATGATAAGTATGGTATGTCAGATCTTTATGTCTCTCTTTCTTCCTTACTAAACAATACGCATTTTTGAAAATACATTTAACTTAAACCAACTAAAATTTCATTGCATAGTATAAGCCCACATTCACTTTTTTTTTTTTTATTTGAGCACAAAGGAATTTATATTCTATCTATTTTTTTTTCTTGGTCCTTTATATGTAAAGACCCAATAAAACCTGTCCATAAAATTTTGCAGAAGAGTTAGAATACAGCATAGATATTTTTTGCTTAAACATTCAGAATGCTATTCCATTTCTCAAATCCTAATCAACAAAGGGGACTCTAATTTTACATAAGTTTCCAGGGAGACACGGTTTTATTAAACCGAGTGATGATCCACTTACATATCTCAGCTGGAGAAGGACAACCTGAATGTATCATTCCAAGCCATCTATCAGTTCTACATCCTTCTTTTTTATTAGTTTGAATTGTGACTTATGATGCTTAGGCACATATTGATAACGCAGGAGTGGGTAAGGCAAAACATCATCAGAATTTAATACTGAGCCAAAACACATCTAGATGTTTAATTGGGCCTCTCTCATTGCTATGCAACACTTTGAACTTCCTGAAAATTGTTCTGAGAGAGGTAAACTAATGGTTTATTCCATAAAAAAACATTTCCATTTCATCTCTGCAAGTTTTCTTGTTTACACTATTTTAAAAGTTTAAGATAGCAATAAGGAAAATACCACATAGACAAACAGCAGCAGCGATGGCAACAAGCTCGTTGAATGCCACAATGCATGGCATGCCTCCTCTTTCTGAGCTGGTCACTGTTATACTGAGAAGTAGTGCTAAGGATGACAAGTCTACTGTACAAGTACTGGATGCTGATACTAGTATCTGACACTAATAAATGTTTAAAATTTTATTTCCTTAACTTTTATCCATTACTGTACAAGAAATTACTTAATTTTAAGAAAAAAAAAGTGCTTTGTTCTTGAGAGTTGTTAACATAGAACCTCTTAGTGTTGTAATTAATTCTTAATGAAGGTGACTTTAATCTGAGAAATAAAATGAAGATTTGTCATACTGCAACTTTCCCTTTCTCTTATGCTTTTCAGGATTTCAGAAGTAAAACTTACTCTCTCTGGCTGAATCTCTTGAGCCATCAAAATTCAGGCTAGAAATATCACAGAGGCTTTTCCTTCAGAAGAATAAATCATGGCTTTAAGGTCTCTTAAGTCTTTAAGAAGTATGAAATTTTTCAGTTTTAGATCTTACACAAAGGTTGCATGTAATAATTCTTTAGATATGCAGGACTGAATATAAACAATGATGAGTTTTGGTAGTAGTTCTCTCTGTTTTTTATGTAATAATGTTACGATACACCTTTAATAAAGTATTCTGAGTTTTTATCACTAAAGAACAAGGGCACCACCAAAACAAAAAACCAGCATATTAAGCATAAAAGACTGTTCTGTTTATAAACCTTATTTCTGGTGATAGTTTGCACAATAAAAGAAAGATTTTAGAAGTCTTTCAGCTATTTCAGAGATAGTAATACCATTTCATTGAAGGATATATACTGAAGTTTGGTATTTTTTTCTTATAAGCTTTTAAAAGAAGTGTAAAGAGAGAATTAACTCAAAGAGTAGATGAAACACAGAAAAGTGCAGCCAAAGAATATAGGAATATATTCTTTGGATGTGAATGAAATAAAATATATTAAGAAATAAATAACAGAAGAATTGGAAACTTGTCCATCTGAAGACTTACCTAAGTAATATATAATACTTATTTTTTTACCCTGCAAAAATAGACTTTTTTTTTAAGTACTTGACTGTAGACTGGTTAAAAACAGGCTCCAAATGGGTCACAGAAATGCACAACTGGAGAAAAATTGGTCATGTTCTACACTCTACAAGAGCTGTCTTTCTTTATAAATTCAGATAGAGTTTTAATGTTCTTAAAGCTTTCTTAAAGAAGAAAATACATGAAGAAATATTTTCCAGTCTTTACATCATGTGTGTTGGTATGATATAATGCCACACATCACTTATAAAAATATTACTCAATGAAAAAGAGATTTTAGACAAGAACGTGATGCACTGTCCGTTAAAACAAATAGGAAGTTTTCTTCAAAGAATTCAATGTCTCTATGATTGGGTACTTCACAAACTACTTGCCTTTTATGATTTTGCCCAAGTGTTCCTGCACTCCTCACTTCTGACACTATGAGACTTACTTACTTTTAGTTGCAACTGGAGAGGATAAATCAGCTCACAGGCTGAAGTGATACCTTAGGCTCTAGCAAGCACAGCCAAAACATTCTTCCTATGTTCTGTGTGCAGATTAAATAAGAAAATGTAAAAACTGCCTCTTAAGGTATTATATGTGTGACAGCATTACAAATAATCAGGGCAGAAAACATGTCCCTCTCTATAAGTTTTCAATTTACTTCAAAAGAACTTGGATAATATACTATGGAAGGGGGAGGGAGGGAATAATCTTTTTCATATTTCTGATTTGCTGCTCATTTTCTTGGAAAGTCATGACACTAGAGTGGACTCATTACTATTTTTGATCATCCATAGCAAGCTGGGTGAGGATTTCAGAAGAAGTATATTTTGTCTAAGGCTGGATGAATTACAGCTACAGTTGTTTATGGCTTCTTGAAATCTAGGAAAGGGCGCTAATGCATCAAAGATTTGAAACAAACAAAAACCCCAGAAGATTTGGTAGACTCAAGAATTTAAGGCAGTGTCAAAATATTTGGGATTATTTAAAAAATATGAGGTAAACAAGAATATTGCAGGCAAATTCTTTTGCCCTTTAAAGGGACTTGACTTGTGGCATGTAAGATTGCTGATTGTTGTACAATAAACTAAAAGAGTGCAGACATAGCTCCGTTGAATTAAATAGGAATTTTGCCATTGGATTTTCTGAGGTCGTGTTTTCATTACAAGGCTATGTAGTGTGATAGTACTTTAGACTAAGATTTGCAATGTTAGGGAAGTATCTTATAATAATATCTCAGTGGCATGATGTGTCTCTGAGGTTCTTAAATTTTGCTAATGGGGAGATAACGGTGAAGTCTGTAGGTGCTTTTTTTTATCATTTCCTTACCCTCTTCCCTGTTTTTTAAAAAAAAAAAAAATAAAAATTGAAGAGATACTTTGAGCATTTAGGTAAACTAATGACCTACTTGCTGAATTTCAGAAAGGATACTATTATTTTACATTCTAATGATAAAATGCTTTTATAACCTTTTGGGGGAAGTGTAATTTTTCTTCTCTTACCATTTAGCCATTTTTCTGGTCATTATCCTTCCAGCAAAGTTCAGCATAATATTTGATTTCTGAGGCAGATCTTGAGCCAGAAATATTTGTGAGATATTTTAAAAGTGAAAAGGTAAAGTTTTTTCCCTGTCTTTTCTTTTCTGAGAAAACCTTACAAGATGATTCCCCATATCTTAACTAAAGGCCCAAGACTAAAGGAAGAAAAATAATACGACACAGCTGCAATTTTGGAAAGACTGCTGAATAGCCAACTTTTTTTTTTTTTAATTTCCTTTTCTTTGGCTTTTAGTTATATATATATATATATAAAAAGGATAGAAAACAGACCTTGGGATATACAGTATTCTTTTATCTAATGGGGTGAAAGTTTACAATGTAATTCAGATTAATAATTGGTACATACGAACTCTTACGTACTCTTAAGAGCTATTAGAATAATTCCTGCACAAGCAGACTATTGTACCGGCTGATCTGCAAGCATAAAGACTAAAAATGCTGGCTCTGCCCCAAAGATATTACAATAGTGTAAGACAAAAGACAACGTAAGGAAGACAGATGAAGGTCTCACAAGAATCAGACTGAATACTGATAAGCACTGTCATACAGAAACGATAGCACAGTAACTCATGTCTGCTTCTTTTTGGGCAGAAAGAGAAAACAGGAAGGTTTATATCACTATGTTAGTTTTCATATTAATAATATTGCATTTTACATTCTGCTATTGAAATATTGTGAGAAATTTTGACAATTAAAATACAATTTGTATTGGCATAACACAAAACCGAGGACAAGGAATTAAACAAAATATTGTCTTATCATAATCAGACAGGTAATTTGTCTAGGCTGTAATTATTCCAGTTGGAATTTGGCCAAAATACTGAAGTTAATTCTTTTATTTTTTAAAATGTCCAACCAAATTGATAGGATGCCTTTAGTGTTAAAAACTTCTCCAAAAAAAATGAAAGAAAGAAAGAAAAAAAAATTCTTATAGCAAGACTGGGACAGGTTCTGGCCATCCTGGACCTCAAGGTTCAGAATCAACTGGCATGCTGATTCACAAATATCTTTCACAGCAACAACAATTTCAAATGGTCCCTCAGCTTCTTATAAGCAAACTGTAGTGAAAAGTAGGGAAAAAAAGAAGAAAAAAGACTTCCTGTATGTTCTCATGAAAAATGTAAAGGAAGAGTGGTACGTAAAATCAAGAATCTCTTCTTATCAGAGTAGCCTATAGTGTATAATATAGTTAACAACTCATGGGTAAAGAAACTAGATTTACTTACTTACAACAGTTAAAAAA
This sequence comes from Apaloderma vittatum, assembly GCF_000703405.1. Taxonomy (NCBI): domain Eukaryota; kingdom Metazoa; phylum Chordata; class Aves; order Trogoniformes; family Trogonidae; genus Apaloderma; species Apaloderma vittatum. Next base: position 51,457 of record NW_009700033.1, on the reverse strand, counting down.
AAAAAGAACAAACAGTACAAAAGCCTCATTTGAACAAACAATGGAAACAATTTCAGGCTAGCTAACTTGCACTGACAAGAAGCAACTGAGCTCTCCACCGAATACTGCCAAAGGACATTGTTTTTGCTATCATGTATCTCCTCTGCCCTGCCATGTAGACGTATCCGTATCTTTATATAATTTTCAAGGAACACAACGTGTGAAAAAATAAAATTGGCCAAGTTATTTGCATTAATAAGGAAAATATGACCATAATACATGGAGAACAAATGTACAGTCCCTGAGAAACAGGTTACTGTGATGAAATGCTGAAAGAACTTGGTTTGTTTATTTGTTTAAATGAAATCATCAATAAAAAAAAAAATATCTCTTCTACAAGAGGACTGGAAAACTATTCCTTCGTCCTACTCCCTGATTATTGTCACGGCTAGTCCCACTTTCAGTACTACTTTTTGTTTGAAGGTTTATAGAAAGAGTAGCATGTGCATTATTAAAATAATCTAAATATAGTAATTTAAATGTTATTTGTATTATACTTTCCACCAAAATAAAAAAGAGAACTGCACAATTCCAGTACATTTAAATAATGGCAAAAGAGTGAGACAGCAATATTTTATGAACTGAATTTACATTCTGGATTTAATGTGTTCTTGCAATTTTGAAGGGGTAAATTCAGTGCAGCATTTTCAGTAAATGGTAGCAGAAAGGCAGAAGAATATTACAAAGGAAATGAAGAAAAGGACTTGGGGTACAGGTGGACGAGAAACTCAATATGAGCCTTGAGTGTGCACCCGCAGCCCAGAAAGCCAATCGTGTCCTGGCCTGCATCAAGAGATGTGTGGCCAGCAGGTGGAGGGAGGTGATTCTGCCTCTCTGCTCCACGCTTGTAAGACCCCACCTGGAGTACTGCGTCCAGTTCTGGAGCCCACAGCACAAGAAAGATATGGACATGCTGGAGCGTGTCCAGAGAAGGGCCATGAGGATGTTTAGAGGGCTGAAGCCCCTCTCCTATGAAGACGGACTGAGAGAGTTGGGGTTGTTCAGTCTGCAGAAAAGAAGGCTCTGAGGAGACCTTATTGTGGCCTTCCAGTATCTCAAGGGGGCTACAAGAAAGCTGGTGAGGGGCTTTTTAGGATGTCGGGTAGTGATAGGACTAGAAGGAATGGATTTAAGACAGAGATGGATCGGTTCAGATTGGACATTAGGGAGAAGTTCTTCCCCATGAGGGTGGTGAGACACTGGCACAGGTTGCCCAGAGAGGTGGTGGAAGCCTCATCCCTGGAAGTTTTTAAGGTCAGGCTGGATGGGGCTCTGGGCAGCTTGATCTAGTGGGGGATGTCCCTGCCCATGGTGAGGGGGTTGGAACTAGATGATCTTTGAGGTCCTTTCCAACCCTGACAATTCTATGATTCTATGATTCTAATCTGTAGCTAGTGTAAGACTATCCTGTTTGCATTTATGTTAGCCATCTAGCAATGACTTCACCTGTCAAATTTTGCAGTGTAAAAATGTACTGTAAAATGAATCTTTCCACTATGTATCTTATCTACTAATACACTCAAGATACATATGTGGTAGTGTAGCAGAAAGAGTTTTTATGGTTTAGGATTGGGTGGGGTTTTATTCCACCTCTTTGTTTTTTTTGAAATCAGAACTCTGGATTTTCTTTATTCAATGTTAATTTCTGTCAAATTTGAAAATATGTTTATATTGATGATTATGTCTTTTCAAAGAATCTCCAGTTGCCAAAACATGTGCGTGTCCCACATAAGACAAAAAACACCAAAGAAAATTGATGAAGTCTCTACAGCACAAAAATGATGACACCGATTTTGTACAAAAAAAAAAAGAGATTACTGTGTGTTTCACAATGAGGAAGAAAATCAGATATCAAAACTTCATTTAAAGGACAGAAAGAACCCCTATTTAAGACTTTCATCATTCATCTGGGATGAGATAAAATAATCCTGAATACTACTGAATGCTATTTTTGAGGGTAAAAGTGACCTGGCCCATGGAAGCAGATCACAGCTCTACTATTTACAGCAGTGGCTGAAGAAGAACCAACGTTCAGAAAGTTTTAACCCTCTACAATAAGGAATACCACTCTATCATTCAGAAAACTAGATCGCTTTTTTTTTTTAATTATTGGATGAAAATCATGTAAATGTAGATAATCTGAATATGTGATTCATAATTTTAAAATTCCCACCTGTTTGGGAAATTTAGAAACATCCAAAATAAATCAAATTACAATATTTATCATCTGCAGTTTCCTAATCTTTAGGCTTACTATAGACCAGCCAGATTGTGCGATACAAGGATAATCAGAGAACTGAATTTCCTTATGCCACAAGGAACTTAATCCTCACTTGTAAATATTCAACCGGCAGCACAATATAGACAGTATTTGTTTTGAACTGCCTCTGAAATTGTACATTACAAGCAGATGATGGACTTCACTCATTGTTTAGTGTGTAAGACAGAAAAGAGATGGCTGCCACTTCAGGAGCTTCAGTCAAAAGAGAAACTGCTTGTGTTTTTTCCAGACCTTCACATTTTTTTACGGCAAACTCTAACATAGTATTTAGTGGGTGATAGCTTCAAATGATTTAGGAGAGTCTCAAATCTAGATACTACTTCCAGTGAAGTCTGTTATTATCTTACATAAAGATGTGAAAAAGCTTTCCTTATGGGGTGGTCTCAAATGGCAGAAGTAACTTGGAAAATTAGAATGAGACCCAGAGGTCAAATATTTATTTTCACTGAATTTGCTATGTGAAATTCCTACAATATAGATAGCTAAAAGCTGCACTCTGAAAACAGAGGAAATAAACTCATCAGGGCCTTTTTCTTCACTAAATAGAGTGATTGTCTCATGAGGACACTTTCTTTCCTCTGAAATGTGGAATAACTACAGTGACAACTGCTTCCCTCTCTCCAATCTTACAAGAGGTAAAGTATTGTCCATCTTGTGTATATCAAAGACATTTGAAACAGTTGGCAAAAACTGCCAACTCAGGCAAGAACTGCCTCTCAAAGAAAATTTAAAGGAAAAAATACAGAGATTTATTGCAATAGATAGGTAGTGAGATACTGTTCACAACTGTTCGTGTAAATTAAAGATAAAAATATGGTTGCACTCCAGTGTATAAAATGCAGTCAGATTACATAGCTCTTATTTGCTCTACAGAAAAAGCTACCAAAGATGGAGGAAAAGAGAAGCAGATATAATTTTGAATTTTCTCACTGAAGAACTCTTGTCTTTGACTTTCAAATGTGATGAGTTTTGATAGACTCTAAGCACTTTATCCCACCTGTAATTTCTTGGATTCATGCCTTGATTTGTGTCAACTGACTCACTGACTTTTTATCAGGATGTTCAAATATACAGTGCCTTCATTAACTGCCCAAGTTTTCTGTCTCATTATGTGAGACAGAAAAGCCCACTAAGCTGTCATTGAACACCAGTTATTACTTCTGAACTCTTGTACTTTTGCAGATGAGGGTGAGGGTGGCAATTAATTTATGACTGTTTTAATGGATACTTGACCTGTGAGTCAATACAAATGTTTCACTCAGTGGTGGCAGAGGGCAAATGATCCGATTTTGTGAAAATACTGGACTAATACTGGTGCTATACTTTTCCTGATTAACTGAAAGGTTGTTAGAATTTTCTGTTGCTTGACATTTACTAATCTTACTAATTAAGAAATCCCTGGTATTTCAAGTTAATATCAAAGAAAAGAATGTAATACTCTAACATCACTCTAACATCCTTAAGCACTATCCAGACAAATTTACAATTAAATGAAAGAAAACAAAGTCAACCACTTACAGGGGGTTTATTTTTTTAGAAAGAAGATGTTAAATTAATTCAGCAATATTTTTCACTTTTCAGATGTCTTCTGTTTAAAACACTCAAAAATATTCTGAAAAATATCAGCCTTCATGCTTTGCTTGCCATGTTGGTCCACTGCATCCTTATTCCATTGTTGGCCACTCTCCCCCCGCTTACTGTTTATAGTTTAATGCTTTCTTCTTGATGTTTCCCACTCTGATTACAGAGACACTTTTCTCTGCTTTGGTCAGGTGGATTCCTTCTCTTTGAAGCAATCCTGATGAAGGGTCAGACAGTCATAAAAATTAAAATTCTGTTGCTAACAACAAATGTGCAAACGGATTTTCACCTCCAAGATCTATCTACTCCTCCCCAAGACCTTCTCATTCACCAGCAAGACCAAGGAGAAATCACGAGGTACCAGGTCCTTTATTCTCCTTCCCTGGAGATGTGTGGTCATTTCTTGTGAGTTCCTAATCTGGTACTCATGTGGAGAAGAAATGTGGAATGATAGTTTGCCAGCTTACAAGCCAGACAAACTTTGTCAGTCTATCCCTGATGTCCTGACCAAAACTCTCACCATGTAACAAATGCCCCTACTAGCAGGCTGAGTCAGCTGAGTAACCTCTATCCCTGAAACAGGGAGCTTCCCACCAACATTTTTGCCCTATCCTATCAGTGCTGCCACAGGTCTCAGGCACAGGTACCTCAGAGGCTTTATCAGGAAGAAGTCCCTGCCCTTGTCTGTCATCCTAGGGATGGAATTCACAAGCTCTCAGCCTTTACCAGCCTGGTTGTCACCATTTCCCACCCTGACAAACACAAGTGGTGTTTGCCCCTCCTGTGTGCAGCTGGAGGTTCAGGCTCTTCCAGTGCAGTGTGTTGAGAGACAATAGGTCCATCTTTTTGCTATCTCTGATGCTGTGTAGCAGGCTAGGCTCCTCCCACATTCCATTGCTTGTGTTGCAGACCCCTCTAGCAGTGCATGCCTCCTGCAAGTGCTGAGACCTTTGCCTGTGGTCACAGCGAGAGGTCCCATAGGTCACTACAGCCCTTGCTCTGCAGAACTACACCCTCCCATGGCAGCTTATATTTCTCAAGACTGTTGATTTGTCTGGGGGCTGCCAAGGACCCTGCACCTTGGTGCATGTCCACCATTGCTGAGCACACAAACTCTGCCCTCAGAAGAATTTCTGCCTTCACTTCTGCATAAAGCACTGCTTCCGAGGAATGCTTCTGTTAGCTAAAGTATTAAACAGTGCAAGTTATAAAAGAATTCATTGTTATGAAGGTACAAGGTGTTGATTAAAGAGTCTGCAAAGCTCTAAAAATCTGAAATAACAAACTGATACTGTGATTGGAAAGATACTTGGATTCAGGGATAAATCTTTGCTTCTAAAAACCACAGGGCTTAATTTTTTCCCTGATTCAGAGAAGGACAGTCTTAGAGAAAATTGTTATATTTACCTCTACATTCAAGTGTTATGATAGAAAACATATTTTATTTGGCCTTCTGGAAACTTTAAAAATGTGTAATGACAGAAAATTAAATTAATGGTAGTGTAACTTAATATGTTTCAATTCCAGAAGAACACAGGCATCAAAGGTGTTCATAAACACTCTCTTTGAATCTTTAGACTTGTGACTGAAGAAAGCAGAAAGATTGCCTAGAAAATGTGGTTTTGAGGAACATCAGAAGACAGAAATGAAGTCTTAGAGTAGTCTTTGAAATGATTCATGTAGTAAAGACAACAAAAATCATAAAATAAATACAGTCACTTCCTTCCCACAGGGGTCTGTCTCTGAAATGAAGTTTTAAGCAATCAACAGATTAGTAAAATTTTCTGAAGGTAAATGTATAAAACTAGGAATTAAGAAAGAGCTATAAAATCATAGAGGGAAAAACATTCAAATGGTAAACTAAATTTGAAAAATACACTACAAGAAGTCCAAAAACTTAAGGAAGAAGTTAAAACATTATGTATTAATATAAACATTTTTACAACAAACAACACATTTTCGGACAAGGATGTCTATGCTGTCAGGAACATTCATCAGCAGTTTCTGTCTAGTCTTACCTGCCTAATAGTAACCTGTCATCGTCAACATGCTCTTGCTGTTGCCTACAAATCCTGTTTTTCTAAGATGATCTGTTACTACACTGAAGAAATTCAGTTACAGATAAAAAAATTGCCACTTACATGAATGCAAGAGTGAGCCAAGAGTTTTTCACACTTCAGTCAGCAACATTTTGCCTATACAGCTTTAGAAGAGGAAACACTGTCAGATACTTGGGGAGTTACTCAGCTCTTGGAAAAATATTAATTTGCCATGAATGGAGGAGCATAGATGTGAACAAATAAATATGCAAACAGCAAGAATTCCTATTAAATATACCTGTAGCATCCCTGCTTTATGCTGATACTTCTTTGGAATGCAGTTTGTATTTGTCCTATATAATTAAAAAACCCCAGAAATCCTAACAAGTCTCCAGAGAATAAGACATGTTTATCAGAAGCAATTTGACTCTACCTTTTCTGGTTTGCATTTCCATTATTAAAATAAAGAAGAGAGTTGACACTCTGCTAAGAATGAAGACACAGTAGAGTAAAAAGAATGGTTCTTTCAGGCTGTTTTTGTGAAAAATGCTGTAAGAAAAACTGTGCAGAACAATTAGCTGTAAATCAAAATGTGACCAGATTGTGTTAGAAGAACAGATGATGCAACTGGCTTTTCATTTCTGGGGTCTTAGATTTAGTATCCTAAATCATAAGTATAGATGAGTTATTTAGTTGAATTCTAGCACTCATCTGTTTTGTTCCAAGTTCATCTGGAGCTATTTAAATCTAAGCACTGAGCTGAAATGTGAGAGCCTAGTATTAATAATCACATGCAATTATTTATGTGACACTGGCTAACCTATGAAATCTTTGTCTTAATTCGATGATTAGTCAGTCTTCCAATTGTTTAAAAAGTTCTAGGTTTCGTGCACTGCAGTGTTGCCAGATTAAAGATATTACTCCTCCAGCTTACAAAGCCTCCAGCCTTCTGCTGAAAATATATGTAAAGATGAAATAAGATACATCTGATACCTATACACTGTGTTTTGTTTAAAGTGTTAAATTAAGGTTAACATACCTTCCTTAACATAGCCACTTTGAGTTTCTGTTATGTATTGTTTGTTAACCCTAGTTTTCAGTAGGCTTCCTCCGTATTAAGTAGAAGCTAACAATAGTGTTTTTTTAGGGAAACACCTCCTAGAATTGTATCATTACAATTGTATCAAATAACACATTTTCAAACTCTTTTAAGCCAGCATTTATTGAATTCCATTACGAAACTAAATGTTTGTACATATTTGAACTAAAGATTTATTGGCATATTTAAGACTTAGGACAGTAGGATTTGTTTTCACTGATCTTACTGTAAGAAACTCCTCTTAAGACCTCCCTGTTTGGAAATAATAGCAACTGAGAAGAAATCTGAAGACACTGTCTTGAAAACATTCAATTGCATTTGCAGATTCTGCATGTTGCTCTTTTCTGAGATTTGCAATTGAAAAACAGAGTTTACGGTCTAGCCCAGAGGCTGTAAACCACATTAGCATTCAGTGAAAATGTCTTCTTTTTCAAATGTAGAAAACAGCATTTCTGAACTGATTACTTAATTACTTCATCCATCCACAAATGAAGCTACTGCTCTTCAGTACAGCTGGTCGCAAATACAATGCAATACAGCCCTTCCCATGGAACTCCAAGATAAGAGCTATGTTTTCACTGAATGTCTCCCAAGCATATCAATGAAATAAAATTTTCTTCTGTGTTTACAATAAACATACTACAAGTAGACATATATACAACATTTTATATTAGTATTACTTTTTTTAATTCATGTGAAAATCTACTCACAATCTGCAGTAGTAGGAACATTTGTCTTTATCAAATTAAACTTGAATTCCATAAGAAATAAACTTAAAAAAGAGACCTCCTCTATACTAAACTAACACTGTTTAAGTGAATATTTGGAGTCAGAGGGAATGAATCCTTTACAGAAGCAAGACACTACTAAGCAAACTGATTCAAAGAAACAAACTAGTCCTGCTTTGCAAATAAAGAAAAGGGCTCTTCCTGAGCCCTTTCTGAGAAAGCAATGCTTTTACCTCTGATCTGACAATATAAAATACTAGGTATCATATTTTCTGGGAGAAATTCTTGACCTCTGTGTAGGCCACCTGTTTCTAATAATGTTGTAAACATAGCAGGGTTAAACATCTCTGAAATTCAAAATCCCTTCTTAACATGTGAAGACTGGGTAAACACTTAAGCAACAAATGCAGGCAAAGTGCTGCATCAAACAGATAAAAAAATATCAGCTTAAATCTAAGGTTAGTGCAGTAGCCTAACAGGAAACAAACGGATGGAAGTTTGGTTAAACACTTACTGTGACAGTCCTAATTGTATATACAACAGTAAAGTGCTGTCGTTACCCATCTGACATCATCTTCTTGTATATTAAATATAGAAAATTAAGATAAAAATCAAAGATTAAATAATGACTAAATCATTTAAAGAAAGAGGATGGAAAAATCCAAAGAAAATAAAATCCAAAGAAATAAAAAAGAAATATTTATTAAAAAATATATAAATGAACATAGAGTACAAAAGACAGGTGTCTTCTCTGTGATACTTCAGAGAAGAAGAAAACTTTCTGCAAAATATTTCTGAAAATGATGTTCTAAAGCCAATTAAACAAAAGATTTTGCTTTCAGCTATTAGTGTTAGTGGGACTCATGACTTATGAATGGCACATTATTACTCCAAATACTGTCACTAGGTCAATTTGAAGCCCTATTAAAAAAAATATTCCTCTTAAATCACAAAATTGTTTTAATTGTTTTAATTGATGCTTCATTCTCCATGAATCTAAGGTTCCCAGTATTACAGAAAAAAGAGGGGGAAAGAGCCCGAAACACCTCAAAGCAAAGAAACAACAGAATTCAAACACTATGTGTCAACATTATTTAAGTCATTTATTCTAAACTTCAGCAGTAGTATTTTGTATAGGGAATTGACTTGCCCAATGAACACTATTTCTTAAGATTTTCTAGAACTGGATAAGCATGCATCTAGTTGCAACTCTTGATTTTCACAAATTAGAAATTAAAACACGGCATTTTTACCTTAGAGAAAAGCCAAGAGAGAATAAAGGTGGGCTAAGATTACTATTTGAAGAAAATTCCCAATATTATACTCTGTTGTCTTTACTCAGATATAGATTCATGACAGGTTACTGGTATCCAATTGCAATAAATTGGTAATTCTGAACTAAACAGATGATTCGTTAGTTGTTTACTTATTTCATAAAAGAATTTAAGTATATGTAAGAGACTGCATCAGTTGTTTGCCTTGACATAGCTGAAACAAAACCACTAACGACACCAGTGCCATATGATTTGGACAGGAATCTTATAAGATCTGTATTTCAGTTTGTGAAAAATGCAAACTTCAACTAGAGCGACACCCCATGGAATAATCCCTCCTTCATTTAAGAGATAAAAGGGCCTGCTGGGGAACTTGGGAGATCAATTATATCGGCCTTTTCTAAAATCAGAAGGGAAGCAATATGTATTAGTTGGCATGGAAGTGACTTCCAGCCTAGTTCAAGCTGAGACATTTCCAAGAGCATCTGGGGAAAGTACAGTGCAAGCCCTAAAAAGTCAGTTTACATCAGTCCCAAAACTCAATTCTACTCAATCAGACAATGACAACCGTTTTAACACTGCCAAAGTGCAGGAGTGGATGAGGGAAGAGGAAATCAAGTGGGTATTCCATGCCCCATACTATTTCCAAGCAAATGGGATAGTAGAATCGACTATTGGGCTCTTAAAATGATTTCTGAAATCTCACAAGCCCCATTGGGTAGAAGGCCTTTGGGATACAGTAATCTGGGTCAATGATAACTAGGGGCTAAATGGATGCCCCTGACTGAATGCTTTTTGTCCTAAAGCCCCGACTTTAATCCCAAAGACTCAGACTCTCAACAAAACCCAGACCTGCTTTTTCTCCTGGACAGACAGTATTAGTAAAACTGCCAACCATCAGAGCCATTCCTCTTGTACTCACTCAGCCCCTTAACCAGTATGCCTGGAAGGCAAACGACGCGTGTGGAAAAACTCACAAAATTCACACCAGATGGATCATTCCCTCTTTCTAACCCAAGAAGCAAAATTGTCTTTCTTGTTTCGGTTTTAGGAAGAAGAAAACAATGGAGCAAATCCAGACACTCCCTCAGAGAATGTGTGTGTTATTTTTAGCTGTGTTTTCTTGTGAACTTATCCCTAAGAAGGGCCAGTCCTCCTCCTTCCCTCCAACCTACACAATACCTTTGAAAATATTGAATTAATTTCGTTAGCGAAAACTGTGAGTAAATTTTTAAATTTAAGTTATTGTTTGGTTTGTTGGGGACATTTAGGGTTATCAGGTTGGTCATAGACCTCCACAACCCTCACTGAAGCACAAATTGTAATTATAGTGAAACTAATAACACCTCCTGGGATGACGATGAGACATGGCCAATCCAATTTCCTGCAGTAGGTAAACATTGTTTAAACCACTCTCAGGAAAAAGGAGGTGATGAAGGGAAAAGCAGGTGTCAGTGGACACTCACGCATAAATTGATTAACAAAGATAGTCACGTTCGTATATGGATGTAGGATAATAAAGCTGGATGTAAAAAAGGAATTTGGAGGATTTTTGTCAAATAAAAATGAAATCTTTGTCACTTGCTGGCCCATTGGCCAGAGTTAGACATCACAGTGGGTGTCTGCTACACACCACTTATCAGGAGCACCAAGTGGACAAGGCCTTTCATAAACAGGTAGGAATCACTGTTCGTTCACAAGCCCTGGTCCTCATGGGGGATTTTAACCTCCCCAACATCAGTTGGAAAGGCATCACAGCAGGGCAAAAGTAATCCAGGGGATTTCTGGAATGCACAGATCATAATTTCCTCCTCTAAATGACAGAGGAACCAAGAAGGAGTGGTGCCATGCTAGACCTCATCTTCACCAACAGGGAGGGGCTGGTGTGCAATGTTAAACTTGTGGGCAGCCTTGGCTGCAGTGACCACGAGATAGTGGAGTTTGAGATCCTGAGGGCAATGAAGAAGAGGAAGCTCAGCAAGCTTGAAACCCTCGACTTCAGAAGAGCCGACTTTCGCGTCTTCAGGAATCTCCTTGGTAAGTGTGCCATGGGACAAAGCCTGGGAGTGATTGGGGCCCAGGAAAGCTGTTTGACTTTCAAGGATCATCTTCTCCAAGCCCAAAGGTGCTGCATCCCCATAAGTAGAAAATCAGGCAGAGATGCCAGGAAGCCTATATGGATGAACAAGGAAATCCTGGCCAAAATCAAATACAAAATAAGAATACACAAAGTGTGGAAGGAAGGACTGGTAACCTGTGACAGTTATAAGGAAGTTACTCGGGAAATCAGAAACCAGGTTAGGAAAGCTAAGGCCCTGATGGAGACAAATCTGGCCAGGGACATCAGAAATAACAGAAAGGGATTCTTTATTATTGGAAGAGAAAAAAGAAAAATGAGACAGAATGTGGAGCCTTTCTGGAGGTATACAGGTGACCTGGTTACATAGAGAAGGCTAAAGTACTCACTAAACTTTTTCACTTCAGTCTTCACTGGTAACCACTTGAGCCATACCACTCAAGTCACAGAGGATGTTGGCTGGAAGAGTGAAGAACCACCCAGGGTGGAAGCAGATCAGGTCCAGGAACACCTAGAGGACCTGGAGGTGCACGAGTCCATGGGATCTGATGAGATACATCCACAGCTCCTGAAGGAACTAGGGTGACCTAATAGCTGCCTTCCAATATCAGAAGGGAACATACAGGAAGGCTTGGGAGGGACTTTCTACAAAAGTGTCCAGGGATAGGACAAGGGGAAATGGGTTTAAGTTGAAGGAGAATAGGTTTAGACTCGATTTTAGGAAGAAATTCTTCAATATGAGGGTGACAAGACTGGAATAAATTGTCCAGAGAAGTTGTGGCTTTTTCCCCCCCCTTGGCCGTTCCAACTGGAATAAATTGTCCAGAGAAGTTGTGGCTTGCCCCCTCCCTTGGGCAGTTCAAGACCATGTTGGATGAGGCCTTGAGTAACCTGATCTAGTTGAGGTGTGTCTCGGCTCATGGCAGGGAAGTTGGATTTGATGATCCCTTAGTTCCCTTCCAATCTAAGCCATTATATGATTCTATGATTCTATGATTTCTTGGCTGAAGAGGGAGGGGTATGTGGGAAATTAACTATTTCTAACTGCTGTTTGGAAATCTGTGATGTAGGTGAGGTAGTTCTTCAATTTACCACGGACATTAGGAAAATAGTCCATACATGCACTCAAAGATGGAATGGTTGGAATAGAAAACTGTGGTCTTCAGTAGTGAGGGCTCCATGGGTGAGACAACTTTCATTTTATCTTTTGTGTGGACTAACAGCTTTAATATTTTTTCCCTGCATTATACTTGCTTAATACAGTTAATCCAGAGTGTTGTGAGCAACTTGCAATTGCTGTGACTTCCCCTGACAGAGCAAAATAGATTAGGTTTGTGAAACAAGCCAAGCATACAGCTATTAAAATCATATAAATTTCAACTTCTTCTTCTTTTTTTCTTTCCCTCTCCCTCTATCTTTTTCCTTCCTTATTCCATATGACCCTCAAGCGCTAGCAACTTTGAGTCTCAGGGTGGAGAAATTAGTGAGTACAGAGAAGAATTGCATTATTAAATAGATGTTTACTTTTAATAGTTAACATTAGCCTTATTAAATATATAACTAAACACTTACTATGCATAAGGAATTCATAACAAATTTATAGTGTTATTGCTTATTTACCGTGGCCTAAATTTGGGACAGAATTTTCTAGACCACTCATACGCTCTGGGCTAGGGGCTTAGACACCTGCAGGCCCCCATTCCTGCAGTGAAGGTGCAGCAATCACGTCATGCTTTGACCCTGGCTGGCAGCCAGGTACTCGCACAGTCACTCTCTCACTCCCTCTTCTCTACTAGACAGGGGGAGAAAATATTTCAAAGGGCTCAAGGTTTGAGATAAGGACAAGGAGATCACTTTCATTTACCATCCTGGGCAAAACCGACTTGATTTTGCCACTCTGCAGCTCCCCCTCCGTTGCCAAAATCCATCCAGGCCAACTCAATACAACGAGCTTACCATCAAACATCTCCAAGATTCACTTAGAAAGAGCTCATGAGAGGAAGTTGCAACACAGGATGTTTCAGTAAAGCATGAGGAAAGGCTCTTTAGCATCAGCTAAAATACTGGAAAACATTGCACTGAGAAGTAGACTCTCCATTCTTGAGCATATTCTACTGATCCAATGCTGAGTCTGATGGGCACTGATATATCCAAACAAGCTTTGAATAGGGGGCTGATCAGACGAACTCCAGAGGTCCTTCTCAAAACACATCATCCTATGATTTTTGATAATATACATTGAACACTAATTTCCAAATGACATTATGTCAGAAAATTATTTACTTTCCAAGTTTAATGAAGTAAATCTTTCCGAAGTTTTGTTCTGATTCATTATTTGAGACATTTAGCTCAGAATTCTTAATATTCTTGCTCACAGTGTTACTTCTCATACATTGAAAGCTGCAGGTATATATTATGGAATAAGGTAACAGCTATTTCCCCTTAGAGCTAAAGTACAGCATCTATATAGTAGTATATAGTAGTACAGCATCTATATAGTAGTATTTATACTAAAGGTGATTTAGACCAAGATAAGCATTGTTTGATGAAATTGAAGCATTTTATTTAGAAAGCAGGATTATATTGTTATTAGAGTTAAAAGAGATGCCTCCAATGTACATCCTTAACATCTTGTTTATTTAGTGTTCATCGACAGTTTTAGCCTATGTCAAGAAATATTTTCAAGATATGTCAAGGTGATAATGTCAAAGTTACTACAAACACTAATCTTATTTGTATTTAGGGAAAAGGGAGTCTTATTTAAATGGATCATGCCATAATAGATTGCACAAATCTTGCCTTCCTAACCTGGTCCTTAGAAGACCTGATTGTTACATGACAACAGTCTGAAATAACTAGAAACAGGGAAGCAACCATGTAAAGCAAACACAAAAAGAACTTGCAAGACTCATGTTCTGTGGAGAAGCCAGTGTTGAAGCAAAAAAAAAACACAAGGATTTTCTTGGCCTAAAAGTTGCACAGATGAGTGAATAGCATTGGGAATATATATTTACACACTTTTGTCAATCAGTACAAGATTCATGCATCATTAATAGAAATCCCAAGTCAAATATTTTTATGGCATAATATTTGTCTAAATGACATAATTCCATTTAGACAGAATGATTCTAGCAGCCTACTATATATATCTTATACTATACTTATTAATTGAATTACATATTTCTCAGTCTAGGATCTTGCTCTTTGCAGCATAGTTCCCCAGATCTGGAGCTAATGGACCTTACATGCCTTGATTGTTACTCTATGTGAACCATACAAATAAGAAGGTGGTTTTGGTAGGACACATATTTGGCCTCTTGACAAAAAGTGCACATCTTTCTTGGCAACTGAGGATGTTGAGCAACTTCAGGATAACATACATCTAAGTTAGATCTAATGAAATTACTCTTGTAAATCCACCTCATTGTTAGGTGCTAGCCAAACATGCTTTCATTTAAAAAGTGAAAAATCAGAAATGCAAAGATTGAAGAACAAAATAACGTAATTTTACCTAGGACATGGAGATTCGTATGAATTAAAGATTTATGTAGCATGCTGCAACTTTATCTGCAGTTTCACAAAAGTTTCTAGATACTCAATCAAATGACTAAACACAAATCTCTTGCATAGTGAGCAGGATAATTGTTTACATTCCAAAGGTGGTTCAATCCTGGCTGGAGCCAGGTACCCTCCAAAGCCACTTTATCACTCCCCCTTATTAGATTAGCAGAGTAAAGGAAGAATACATCATTAAGCTCACGGGTCAAGATAAGGACAGTTTAATAAAGCAAAAGTAAAGACTGCATGTGGAAGCAAAGGAAAACAAAAAGTTTGTTCTCTACTTTCTATCAGCAGGTGATGTCTGGCCATTTCATTATGCACAGTGGTTGCTAGAGAGGACAAACACAAATAACTAATGGCTACCCTTACTCTGACCTTGTATGGTATGACATACCCCTTTGGTCAGTTTGGGTCAGCTGACTCGGCTGTGTGCCCTCCCAAGATCTTGGTCACGCCCAGCCTAATGGTGAAAGGAGATGCTGGAAGAACTGCCCTGTTGTTATGGCACCGCTTTTCAGCAGTAACCAAAACACCAGTGTGTTATCAGCACCCTTCTAGCTAAGACTACAAAACATAGCACTATGAGAGTTGCTATGGGGAAAATTAATTCCATCTTAATCAGATCAATACAATTCCTCAGTCTGGGAATTCCAAAAACATTTAGCTATTTTTGCCTTGTGAAAACGAATGTCCTGATTCACTTCTAAATTACAAAACTTCCTGACCTATGCCCCAGTTTTAATTGCTTTCACAGTCAATGAGGCACAGCTTTGAAGGCCTTGACTTGCTTCGGGACCCTCTATATCACAAGAATGACCTTTGTATATCTTTCAGATACCATTTGTTCCTTAGGTACAATAAAACTATGAAAATTCATTTTTTCAGTTCTTCAATCATGACTTGCTGCTGCTGCTGCTAAGACAACACTTGCCTTTGAGGACTATTCTTTCTGAGACAGATTTGTTCTCACCAAAATAGTCTCTTTAATTTCTACCGATGGATGTGAGAGAATGTACTCTATGGCATAACTTCATGTTATACCATATTAAGGAGAGCGTTAGTAGTCATTGCTTTAGGCACTAAAGGGTCCAGATGCAAAAGAAACACAGACATAAAAACCATATCAGGTCCCAGGCTGAGATTCTTTTCTTGGTTGCTCATCTACAAATAGTCTCTCAGTTTAGCTTCCTTGTTGGCCTGGCTGGATGTGGATACCAGCTGTCCACATTTCGCAGAGGACTTATATTCATAATTATACCAGTGCTGGCACAGTACCAAGGCAGTCCCTCCAGCATCGTGCCTCGCAATGAGGCTGGGGATGGTCAAGATCTTGGGAGGTGACACAGCCAGATGTGCTGACTCAAACTGACCAAAGGGATACTCCATATTGTACGAAGTCTGCTCAGCAATAAAAGCTAAAACAAAGGAGGAGAAAGGGGAACAGTCATTATTTATGACATTTGTCTTCTGGAGCAACTGGTAAGTGTACTGAGCTCCTGCTTCCTGAGAAGTGGCCAGACACTCTCTGCTGATGGGAAGTAGAGAGTAAAATCTGTTTTCCTTTTCCTTTGTACATGATCTTTACTTTTGCTTTATTAAGTTCACCCATAAGGTGTTTTTTCTGTCTTATTTTCTCCCCCCTTCCCTCTTCCTGATGAGGAAGGGAGTGATAGAGAAACTTGATGGGCACCTGGTGTTAACGTCAACCCACCACACCCAGTGTGGTGAAGAATGCAATATTATTGCCCTGAAGTTCTCTTTGCAAGATAGCCCTTCACCTCTACTTTTTCCCCACTTATGGAGCAGTTTCACAGAATGACATAAAAATATTCATTACGCTCAATAAGGTAGCAAACCAATAATTTTATTGAAATCTAGATTTATTTCAGCTGCCAATTTGCAAGGATTTGTTCCTTATGCTATTTTATTAGTTTGTGTTCAGTTTAAAATAAAGGGTGAAAAAGGCCTCAAGGATGGAAGTTCACAGAATAAATTAATTTTCCTACAAAGAAAAGAAAAAAGCAATGATTAACTATATGCAGTTCTGGATGCTTAAAATTCAGAGACAGATTATAAAGAAACAAGTAAATAGAAGTCAGATATGAGACGTATGGATTAAGACTATAGCAGCATACAAAGATGAATTTCAGGCTTTTTTTTTTAATTAGCAACTACTTCTGTTATGTCTACAGGAGACCATTAAACACTCATAAATACATAGAAAATCTGAACCATCTAGAATATATTACTCTGCTTTCTGAACCACCTCTAAAATGGCCCATTTCTCATTAGTCTTCCAACAGTTATTCTGCACCTAGGTCCCACCTAGTGTGTGTGTGGTAAACCAGGAGCATTATAGCACACAAAGAGAATCCAGTTCTCAGACTTCATGCTCTGGTACAAAATTCACAGTGTATGGCAAACTGAAGCTGATCACTCACAAACGCTATTAACATGGATGGTTTCACATCCATAAGTATAACTCTAGCAATAGATTGCATTTCTAACAGAAAAAAAGTACATACTATGGAATCTCAACTATGCAAATGAAAGAACATGCAAACAAATTTAACACATATAAAAAAAATATCAATAAATGTAAGAGAACTGTCTTAGAATAGCAGACAGCATGTTAGTTTTTGTCTTTATTCATGAAAGTTTCTATCACAGAAAATGTGAGGTTTAGCATATCTTAAATTCTGGTCATAGCTAAATACTGATTTTGGACAAGTTATTAGTGTTAACTGAAAAACTAGGAAGGAAAAGTTACTAACCATATTGGAACATCTATGTAATCATAGAATCATAAAATGGCCTAGAGCCGAAAGGGACCTCAGAGATCATTCTAATCCAGCCTCCCTGTTGCCAGGGACGCCACCTCTCGACAAGATCAGGCAACACATGGGGATCGAAGAGGAACTGAACCCACGACCTTAGTGTTGTTAGCACCACGCTCAACTGACTGAGCTAACCGACCCCCTGGTTACCACAAAGAGGTGATGGCTAGAAACATAGAATCATAGAATCATAGAATCAGACTCATAGAATGACCTAGGCTGGAAAGGACCTTAGAGATCATCTAGTCCAGCCTCCCTGTCATGGGCAGGGATGCCTCTCAACTA
>NW_009700033.1:0-33235 GCF_000703405.1 Apaloderma vittatum | reverse complement strand
CTCACAAGAGCAGAGTAAAGGGGGAGAATCACCTCGCTTGATGTGCTGGCCACACTTCTCTCGATACATCCCAGGACACAGTTGGCCTTCTCGGCTGCATGAGCGCACTGCCGGCTCATGTTGAGCTTCACATCTTTCAACACTCCCAAATCCTTCTCTTCAGGACTACTCTCAACCCACTTTGTGCACAGTTTGTATTTGTGCCTGGGGTTGGCCTAACCTAGGTGAAGGACCTTGCATTTTGACTTGTTGAAGCTCACGCAGTTTGCACTGGTCCATTTCTCAAGCCTGTCAAGGTCGCTCTGGATGGCATCTCTTCCATCAAGTGAGTCTACAGCACCACATAGCTTGGTGTCATCAGCAAGCTTACTGGGGGTGCACTCAGTGCCGTCATCCATGTCACTGACAAAGATGTTGAACAGCTCTGGACCCAGAACAAACCCCTGAGGAACACCGCTTGTCACTGGTATCCATGTGGACATTGAGCCATTGACCACAACTCTCTGACTATGACCATCCAGACAGTTCTTTATCCACCAAGTGGTCCATCTCTCAAATCCATGTCTCTCCATTTTAGAGACAAAGATGACATGTGGGACAGTGTCAAACGCCTTGCACAAGTCCAGGAAAATTACATCTGTTACTTTTCCCGTGTCAACTAGCGCTGTAGCTTTGTCATAGAAGGTCACTAAATTAGGCATGACTTGCCCCTAGTGAAGCAATGTTGGCTGTCACCAACCACTTGGTTATTTTTTATGGGCCTTAGAACTGCTACCTGGAGAATCCGTTCCATGATTTTACCTGGCACAGAGGTAAGGCTGACTGGTCTATAGTTCCCTGGGTTGTCTTTAGTTCCTTTTTTAAAGATGGGGGTTATGTGTGCGCTTTTCCAATCTGTGGGAACCTCACCAGACTGCCAGGACCTCTCAAATACGATGGCTAGTGGCCTAGCAACTTCAGCTGCCAGTTCCTTCAGGACCCGTGGATGTATCTCATCAGGTACCATGGACCTGTGCACCTTTAGGTTCTCTAGGTGTTGCCAGACCTGATCTGCTCCTATACTGGGTCGTTCTTGACTCTCCCAGACCCAGCCAACACCCTTTGAGATCTGGGTGGTGTGGTTCAACTGGTTACCAGTGAAGATGAGGCAAAACAGTTGTTGAATATTTCAGCCTTCTCCACGTCCCCAGTAACCAGGTCACCTGTATCCTTCCAGAGAGGCCCCACATTCTCTCTCGTTTTCCTTTTTACTCTTATGTACCTATAAAATGTTTTTCTGTTATTTCTAATATCACTGGCCGGATTTGACTTAGCTTTTCTAGCCTGGTCTCTGATTACACGAGCAACTTCTTTGTAATCATCCCAGGTTACCAATCCCTGCTTCCACGCTTTGTGTCTTCCCTTTTTGCCCTTGATTTTAGCCAGGAGTTCTTTATTTATCCATATAGATCTCCTGGTGTTTTTGCCTGATTTCTTCCTTTTAGGGATGCAATGCCTTTGAGCTTGGAGGAGATGATCCTTGAAAGTCAAATAGCTTTCTTGGGCTCCCAGTCCCTCCAGGGCTTTATCCCACGGCTCTCTACTGAGGAGTTCCTAAAGAGGCAAAAATCAGCTCTTCTGAAATCAAGAGTATCAAGCCTGCTGAGCTTCCCTCTCTTAGCTGCCGTTAGGATCTCAAACTCCATCATCTCAAGGTCACTGCAGCCAAGGCTGCCCACAAGTTTAAAATTACCCACCAGCCCTTCCTTATTGACGAGAACGAGGTCTAACATGGCACCTCTCCTCGTTGGTTCTTCTATCACTTGGAGCAGGAATTTATCATCCATGTTTTCTAGGAATCTCCTGGATTGCTTTTTCCCTGCCATGTTGTTTTTCCAACTAATGTTAGGGTGATTAAAATCCCCCACAAGGACCAGGGCTTGTTAATGAGCAGCAACTTGTATTTGCTTATGAAGGGCCTCATCCACTTGGTCCTCCTGATTGGGTGGTCTGTAGCACACCCCCACTGTAAAGTCTCCTACCCTTCCTTTCACCCTGGTCCACAGGCACTTGCTTCTTTCATCATCACTTGTCAGGTGGAGCTCCATGCATTCTAGGCATTCATTTACATAGAGGGCCACACCCCCTCCTCGTTTCCCCTGCCTCTCCTTCCTGAACAGTTTATACCCTTCTAGTCCAACACAGAAATTCCATGAGTCATTCCACCATGTCTCTGTGATGCCAATCAGGTCATAGCGCTGCAGACAGTCTCTGTTTGAAAGCAGATAATTGTACCTTAGCAGTGAGAAACAAGTTCTATTTAAGACTGGAAAGGCTGTTAAGGAATATTTTTGCCATGGGAAGTGCAGAGGAAGAACTACTACACAATGGATTAAATTGAAACTGATAAGGCCTGCTGTGCTCTTGGAGAGAAAAATCAGGCAAAACTAATAACCTACAGTCAGGTTAGTAACAAAAGCTTCAAAATAAGGACGTTAGCTATTACAATGAGGACAAAGCAACACAGTGAAGAAATGAGAAATTTGTAGAGAAAAAACAAAAATAAGAGCACCACCACAGAAGTGAAAAGAAGTATTCAAAGCTTTACCAAACAGGTTATGGCTGAGTGTAGGAAAAAGTAGGGCTGCAGTTAAACCTTACTAAGTTCCAGGGACAAGCAGGCATTGTTTGACTCCAATGACTTTGAGTTACTCTGTCATAAACTGACATATTGACTAGGAATTTTTGGTTTTATATTTGTATTTGTATTTATTTGTATTTGTATTTGTATTTGTATTTATATTTGTATTTGTATTTGTTTCAGAGAGCACTTACTGTACAACTTTCAAGCAACCTTATATCAGTTTATTATTACTTTTTATTTCTAATACTTATACATTTAATTCTTGGACAAAAAAATTTCTTCAGTATTACTGTGTTCCAGATACTCTTAAACAAGGCACAAAACTAGAAATTCAGTCACAAGAAATCTGAAATTGGTAGCTGTTCTCTTTTCAGGTAGTGTTAGCAGTTACAGAATGAATCATCCACCTGTTTCCAGATCCTGTCTGCTAAAAGATACTGAAACTATTGTAATGATGGCTGTTTAACAGAGATAAGTTGTGCGAGAAATATTACGACCATGTTATCAGAATTCATGATCAGTTAACAATCACAGAAAAAATTACTGAAAAATAATGGTACTTGTAACTGGATATGGGAAGGATTTATTCACTCTCTTCAGCACTGGACCACACTTAATGGATAATGTTATCTTTTAAAGTTAAAAGAAAGATTTTGAGGTGACAACCTTTCTCCAGGAAGTCTAGTTTTGTGAAAAATTGCCAAATACGAGTAAAGGAAGAGCTGACAATGTTTACTGAAATTATTACAGGACTTGCAAGCAAGATTTGTAATGCTAGATCCTAAACTAGTTCTTTTTATATTGCCAATTGCACCAGCACAAATTGAGTAACTCTACTGAAATTCGGTAATCTTGTTTCCTAAATTAAGATGCATGTTAATTTCTCAGTTTATAAAAACAGCTATCACAATGCTTTCAGACAATGTTGATATTGTCTGAATAATTCTATTATACACATAGTATTTTATTCTAGGTATTTTTATATATAACTATTTGTGCAGTTTTTTCAAGTTAATTGCAATGATGGATAAATATATTTGGATTGTGAAATTGTCCCAATAAAAAAAAACAAAACAAAACAGCAAAGAAGTCCACACAAACCAAAAATACTACAGAAAAAATAAAAGGTGATGTCATTGATGTCATTGGACAGAAAAGACAGGAAAAGTAAAAGAAACAAACAAACAGAAAACCACAACTTCCTGTATTGGCAACTCTCAAACATACCAAGACCATTATTTTCTGCGAAGTAGGTTTAATTTTTTTTTTTTTTCTTTCTCCCATACATAATTAACCAGTCTTTTCTTTACACTGGCAGTTTTTCCATGTCATCGAAAGTTGCCTTCATTTTAGGCTATTCGGATTTTTATTTCATTCTCAGCTTGCATATGTTCACTATTTCCTGTAATATCAGTGCTGGAAAGATTGTTTAACTGAAATGGGCTAGCTTCATATCACAGTTGTCTGAACAAGTTAGAGACTGATAACTATATGGTTAATGAAAAGACAGTGAAGAGAGAGGAAGTGTGGGCTGCAGGAACAGAGGATCGCTATCTAGCTTCCTTTTACAATGATAGGTAAAAATCAATAGTAAGAATGTCTTTGGTTCTACCTCAGACATTTGATTTAGGAAGACTATTGTGCCAGAAGGGGCAAAAGATGTTATGTCCAGTCATTTCTTCATTCGTAAGTCCCATCAGATCATGGCAGAAGTAGCATTCACTTTCTTGAATTGGGCTTTGTAAAGAAACTCAACACATATTTATTCTTTGCCTAGCACTCATTAAAAAAATATAAAACTGTGAAAGCAAAAAAAAAAATCCATAAAAAAATGCACTGTAACATCAAGAGTTAGAGGTTTTTTGGGTATTCTGAATAGACTCCTTTGGGGTCATTTGGAAGTAGAAGTTTGAGAAGTTTCAAAATAAAAAGAAAATCACAGAGGATCAGACTACTTCAGCTGGCAACATATATGTAGTAAAGAAACTCAGGTGAGATGACATTGCAAATTTCAGAAAACAATCCAAAAATTAGGAAATTTTGCATCAGAACATATAAATCAAAAGCCTTAATTTTCACGTATACTTTCTTCCCATACAATTTTGTGTTATTCTAAAACAAATGTAGGTGAGAAAAAATTACTTCTACTGTGGAACCACTTTGATTTAGAGAATCAAAAGTAGCACTGTGCAATACACCCTAAGTGTGCAACAGGGAAGAGAAATGAACAAACTAGTAAAGTAGACTTTCATATATTATTAATTATTACATTATTTTCCAGATAATAAATTCACAACATAGAAAACAAGTAAAAGAAAAAATATGTTGCTGGTATCTGTATCTTACTTCAAAAAAAAAGACACTGAGCAGCATAATGAACCAGGACATGAAAACTTGAATTTGCAAGTCAGTTAGAAATTGAATAATGTAATTTCCAGAAGAACATCACTAGCATGTAACTCTTCTATCCCCACACGGAACTATAGTACCATATTGACTCAGAGGGAAGATTAGTTTCTGCCAAACTAGTGCCATTCTCTATGTTGCTTTTGGTTCCTTAGAGG
The DNA here is from genome assembly GCF_000703405.1 of Apaloderma vittatum. Lineage (NCBI taxonomy): Eukaryota > Metazoa > Chordata > Aves > Trogoniformes > Trogonidae > Apaloderma > Apaloderma vittatum. Next base: position 28,048 of record NW_009700033.1, on the reverse strand, counting down.
TCATTTAACCAAATAATCAGTTCGAAGCTGTTTAGCTTCTTAGATTTAACAAGATGAGAACTGAAGGCAGTCTGACTGCAGGCCATCAGAGAAGCCAATATAACACACATTGGTAACTTGATGCTAATTTTATACTGTACTGGGTCAGGCTGAGGTGGAGTCAGTCTTCCCATAGCAGCTCTCTCAGTGCTGGTTGTTTTTGTTTTTCTCCTTGGAGTGGTAGCTAGAAGGGTGTTGATAGCACCCCAGTGTTTTGGCTACTGCTGAGCAGTGCTCACACAGCACCAAGGCTGTGGTTTTGGTTTTTTTTCCAACTTTCCCCCAACAGTAGATTGGGGGTGAGTAACATCTTGGGAGGGGATACAGCCGGGCCAGCTGACCCAAACTGACCAAAGGGGTATTCCATACCATATGACGTCAGCTCAGACATAAAAGGGAGAAGGAAGAGGGAAGTGGGGGGGCATTCGCTGTTTTGTGTTTGTCCTCTGGAGCAACCGCTACGCGTACTGGAGCCCTGCTTCCTACAAAAGCGGTCGGACATCGCCTGCTGATGGGAAGTAGAGAATAATCTTTGTTTTGCTTTGCTTCCGCGCGGTGTTTGCTATTGCTTTATTAAACTGCTTTTTTATCTTAACCCACGAGCCTCTTTTTACATCTTCCCTCTCCCCTGTCCATCTAAAAGTGGAATGATAGAGCGGCTTTGGTGAGCTCCTGGCCTCTGGCCAGGGCCAAACCACCACATATACCTGTCATGAGATTTTACCAAAAGTATTCAAAGAATATTTGCAAATTGCCGTCCAATAGCTGATTGTTTCCAAGATGCTCTAATTCATTGCCCAGACTCTGTCAGTGTGAAATAAAGCAATATCACAGCTGTATATTTACAGAGAAGAAATGACAGAAAAAGTAAAAACACTGTCTTCTTCCAGGATTGTTGGTCAAGGTGTCAATGAAAATAAAAATGGGTATGTGTAAAAATCATAATCAGGAAATATAGGTACAATTTTTGACAAACTAATAGTTCATCTAATATTATGAATTCAGCTAATATATATTGACTCAAACAGCAAAGGTATGTGGACTATGCAGCACATTTACTAATTATTCTCTCAGTCACTAGCTTATTTACAGAAAGACTTCTGACAGGCAGAGAATTGAAATATATTTCTTTTATAAAAAAAGCTTAATTTAGCCACATTTTACAAAAAGTGTACACAAGTGATAGGATATTTCATGAGCAATGTTGCCAGGGTATTTGAAGTTATGAATGCAAAAAATTGTTTTCACTTATCTTCAAAATTAACAATGTGGGTATTTGTACATCAATTATTTTTTTTAATTGCTTGTTTTATATATAATTATTTGACTTTTACATTAATTCTGAAGACAGCTAGCAACATGGTATTTTTTCTGGCATTCCAAGTATTGTATGTTATATTTTCTTCGCTTATTTGGTAGAAAAATTAGTTCTTTCCTAAACTCTGGAAAATTTTGCCCTTCATAGAAGCTCAAAATTATTTCACCTAGCTATGTAGAATTGCAACTTTTGTTTCTGTTCCTTGGTATATATTTTCTACTCTGTCTCCATGTTCTTAAAAATACAATGGACTATTATCACTATATCAGAAAGTAAGGGACTAAAAAAAGTTTTCTAGATACTCAAAATATGGTTGGGAATAATAATCTCTCTGAAGACCTTGTTTTTCAAACGCAGAGAACTAAGACCTAAAAACCACAGGCAAGTCTAGAAGAGAGGAAAAAATCTAGAAAAGACTTACACTTCGATTGCTTCCAAACCTTTGCTGTATATGATGTTTTCGTACAGAAGGGAGGGAATCGACTTCACACCTAGTGTGTTCATGGAGGAAATTAATGACAGAATGCCAAAGCTAGATTGACTAAGTAGGACTTTACAAGGAACTATAAAAGAAGATGAAAAATATGAAAAAAACCCACATTTAAAAGGAAGACATGAAGAAAAGCCATAGCACAAGCTTCATCTGACATTCAAGAGAATTTGGAAGAGGCAAAGAAGTTGAATCTTAATAAAGGTATAGACTGAAGAAATGGTAGAATCAATAGAGAAGAAGAACAAATTAATTAAACAGTGAAGAGATTAAAGCCAGAGGTAACAAAATTAAAAGTTGTCAAGAAAAAAAGCTAGTTGTAAGAAAGACATTAATGAGAACATGAGAAAATTCCTGTGGACTAATACATCAGGAAAAATTCAGAGGACTAAGATGGATGAAGAATGAAGGAATTTTTAGGCAAAACTAATCCGACATAACCTTATCATTTAAAGACAAGACAGGAAATATGCCTGTTTTATATTATCTGATTATTCTCTCGCTATATTTAATTTAGAACAAGTGATTATTGTCAGGTAGATGGCCCAGTATCGGACACAACCACATGAAAGACTTAACTTGATGGCTCACTCACCCAGATGTGCATTTTGTTGTTCTAGATGATGATAATCAATTTTGTTGAAGTATTTCACTGATTTAGTAAGTTTTTGGTTTGAAGGATGTTTTTATTATTTTGTTTTCAACAGTACAGTGACTCTAACATGACAGTAATGCTCCAGAAATGAACATTCTTGAATTCACACAGTAAAATACATAAACATAAACACACAATGCATACTAGTCACTGCACACTGTGTCAGCCTGTGCTTAAGAGGCTCTGTGGTAAGCTGCAAACAATGAGGTTATCCCCTTAAGCATTTCACATTTTGCATGTGTTTTAGTCTCAAAAGGAGTTACTAGTCATTAGTTATTCAAAGAGCACTCTGTTTTAGTTATTTTTCGTAATAACCACTCTGATGCAAAAGGCAGTCGTCAGCTGACTTCCAGTCCTTTTCAAAATATTTGTGCTAAATATATCTTTTAGTGTACAGATACACAGATACACAGTCTACCATTGCAATTGCACTGGAATCGTACAAAGCTGTGTTAAATTGTTTAACTATGTAATTATATTCTGTACTAAAACTGTCAAAAAAAGTTTGTAATGTGTAAGTTAGTATTAATATTGAGAACATCAACACATATTAATTTTCCTCTGTTACAGATCTGCACATCTACCAGCTGTCAGGTGTGTTCGCATCTTGCATATTTCATATTCAGGAAAAGAATCAGTCTAAAAACAGAGGTATGTGTATTAAAAACTGCTTATGAGTGCCCGTGGAAAGCTTTGAAATCAAAACTCCTTAGCTTGATATATTATAGCTCAACAAATTTTTAATCAGGTAAAAGCTGTAGTAGATTAAGTAGGGATTAATAAATTTAGAAACAAGTTCTTATTCTTAATGAAGTATCCAGAAATAGATCCAAAGCATATTGGAAATTTTACTCCATTACTAGCTATAAGCTAGTCAAAAGGAAATTCACACAACTTCAAAACACTGATACACGGCAAAGAACAGTGTTTAAGGACTGCTAAGTCTTGCTTCTGAAATGAATTGGCAATATGTAAGGTCCAGGTATAGAGGCTATCTGTCTTTACTAAATGAGGGTTATGCTGATAACTTTGGAGACTACTAAAACTGGAAGCATTCCGTCAGGCTTATCCTATGTTTATGTGCTGCAGTCATGTCAGTTACTAAACAGACTCTACAAACCATTCCCATCAGAAAATTCATTTTAGATTTTTAATAGAATGCTTTCATGTAAAGAATTATTATATTTTATGTTGTGACAGCTTCCCAGTACTCGTTCTTGAAGAGAAGTCATGATATGTACAAACAGTAAGTAAATAAAAATATATAAAGAGCAAAACAAGATGAGTCCAAAGTTTTGTAAGCAAAGATTAAAGAATCCAAGTTCAGCGGATATTCAATACATTTTTTTTCTCCTGGGATAACTAATATGCATTTTTTAAGAAATTATTAAAAAATGGAAATATTATTTGTAATGCTTTTAGTTAAAAAATTTAAAGGAATGATACTGGGTAAACTACAATCTGACTGTGTTATTTCTCAACATATAGATCATATATATTAAAATATATTTTAAAATGTATTTTAAAAATATATGATCAACATATAGATCGTATATTTTAAAACATTATAGATGACTGTTTTTCTCTGACAATATGATGAAAGAAGAAGTTGCATAATACAACATGATTAATGGACTAGAATTAAAAGAACACTGAACATCAGGATAACAGACTGGAAAATTCTGCTAATAAACAATCATTTCTTGAGGAATAAAAAACAATCTGGAATATGAACATGTGTAATTAAGAAAGTATTTATGCAAACCATGACTCTGGTCACACAATGTAGGTGAGGAAGCATCTCAACCCTGACATTACAGTAGAAGTACCTATGGTTGTGGCATATATATACATGAATTGTGACTTATATTTTCAGTCATAAATTAAATATAGGAAATTAGCCTTTCATTGGCTTGTCTGTCATGATAACTATCATGTAAAAAAGAAAAAAAAAATCAACTCTTAGAAATATTTAACTGTTATTTAGGGCAACTCCGACAGAAGAAACAGAACAAGCCATAACAGAATATTGTATAGTGTGGGAAGTGTGAATGCCAGGAGTGCTGGAGACTAAAGACACCGTGGTTTGAAAGAACTACAACAGTGTGTAAAGGCACTTAAACTAGTGGGACACTAGCAACTCTAAAACAGATCTTTCAAATCTTTTAATGTTGAATCTGTGCTGCTTTTTTTTTCCATGATTTTGACTAAAATATCTCCTCTAAGATTATATGTCTCTTTCAACTTTCCCTATGGACTTACAAATACTTTTTGTGGAAGGAAAATCATGCTTTTCCTGTCTGTTAGGAATCTCTCATGCCTTTGGAAATCACATCAAGAACTAGTATTGAAAAGAAAATAGTACATTGAAAATGAAAGAGGAAGTTATTAGGAGAGTAGTCGAATCAAGAGAAAAAGAGTAAAAGTGGAAAAAGAAATTACCAGAGAGACAGAGGAAGTACAAAGTGCTTAAATACTTCCTACTTAACAATGTCAAAGGCCTGGATTTATCCACTCTGAGTTCAGCTTCTTAAGATTATAGGCTTAAGTTACACAAGGCAAATGTGGGCCAAAATGAAGAGGTCCAAAACTAGCATGGCTGTGGTCCTTCTGATTTCTAATAGGTAAATGGAAAGATATGAAAATATGCAGGTGGCAAACAACTAATTAGGTTCTTCAATCTTCACTAAAATTTTGAAAAACTCCAGTGATGCAGCTAGGCAACAAAATGACAAATTCTGATCTCAAAGATAATTTTGTTGACACATATTTTGTTGTTGTAGAACAAAACTTATTTCCTGAGTGGAAAGATTGATGAACCTTGTCTTAGATAATCAGTTAAATGCTGTATTTTTTTATCCTGAAGTTCTCTCCAGGTATTTAAATATTCATTTATCATCTTTTTTCCACCTTGGAAACATTACGTTCTTAGAAGAATAACATAAGGATAGCCATGAAAGCTTGTGTATGCATTGAGACTGAATATTGCAAAGCAAAAAGCATCACAGCCCTGTTTCACATTATTTTTAAGTTGTCAGGAAGGTTAATTAGCACTCATATTTATAATTAATATATTTAACACAATAAAAATACGAGCTACTATCTACCAACAGTATAGAAAGATACATGATAGATTTGCTGTAGAATCTGAACTAGAATGGTTTTTACTTGTTCAGTTCTTTAGTGAAGACTCCTGTCATATCACATTACAAGCTTGATCTTTTTTTCAGCATTTCTACCAAAAATATGTAATTTTTTTTGAATTTCTGTGAGAAATATGTCTCAATTCCCTACAGAGGTCTGGAGAAATAGTATACTTTTTATTGCAGCTGTGATCTAAAACTCATAAAACTGGTTCAGTATTTGAGCATGAATTTCCCTTTCTATTTGGTGCGGGAGTGACAACATTTGGTCTAACTCAAAAAGGATGTCCTGACAGATAGTGAATATAACAGAATATGCCTTACTTTCCCACTCATTTCTTGTAAAACAGAAACATAAAAACTATATAGAGAACACGTTTACTCTAAACTACAAGCTCATAAGAAATATGTTCAAGCTATTGCTCTAAGGGTCTTAGCGTTGACTGCAAGCCTTTTTGCACTGTCTTTTGTGGACCCATCTCCGGTATAGATTCTTTCTTAGAACTCAGGAGCTTCAAGCATCAACTTAAGGGCATCTTTCCTGAATATTTACTGTGCATTACATTACTTGCTGAGTGGAGGGAAATGGTGAAGCATTTGTGTTGCCTGAAACTTTCAGTCCTTCACAAAGTTTGAACTCTGGACTGGCATTTTCTCCATCAAGAATATGCTGTGTTCAGTAATAAATTGCTGAAGTTGTGATGCCTGTTATGCCTCCCTTAAGATGAGGAAACATTCCTCACAGAAGAGAGTGATCAGGCATTGGGATGCACTGCCCAGGGAAGTGGTGGAGTCACCGTCCCTGGAGGTGTTTAAGGAAAGGTTGGATTTGGCACTTAGTGCCATCGTCTAGCCGATGTGGTGATGTTGAGTCATAGGCTGGAACTGATGACTTCAGAGGTCTTTTCCAGCCTCAACAATTCTGTGATTCTGTGTTATTCCTGGAAGCAGAAAATCAGACGAAGTGGAGGTTTACAGTCTCAGGACCCCATGGTTCCTGTCATGGTATGATAGTTCCTTAGAATGTTTCCACCATTGCCCAAGTAGTGCTTTAAAGGCAATGGTGATTCTCAGGAGCTGAGCAGAAATAGTGTTTTATTTTGTATACTTTCTTTAATTGTCTCAGTGAAAGAAATCGCAAGAGGAATCAGAGGAAGATGAAATTCTGATCAGAAAAAAAATAATTAAGTAAACTATGTAATAAAGTCAGTCACTATATGACTTAGTATAATAAACTTGGGACTTCAGAAGAAATAAATTATACTAAAGCAATCCCATACTAATTAATAGAAGAGAATTGTATGAGTCATTGGCAGTGTATAACCATAATAATTATAAAAAAGCACTAATCTCATTAAACCAACCTGTAACATGATTATCAGCTCACAAGAATTAGCACTGTCTGCTTCTCATACAGTAGAGGAAACCTCATAACAAAACACTAATTATAACCAATGCGGTGGAAAAAAATGCATATTATTACTTTTCGACTGTTTTTACTAGAACAGTTTTCTTCTATTTTAACAAATGAAGAGGAAATCAGCTTAGATTAGTATCTGCAAAGGCATCATCTCAATTGCATCTGCTTGAATCTCCTTAATTATTTTTTTAACTTTATCATTTTTTTTTTAATTTACATTGAATAGCAAATTCTTTATACATTTTTTATTTGTTTTCCTAAAGCTATATTGCTGAAACTACTTCTCCGGAGAGGCTTTCCATTGATTATGTTCCTGCTGGCACTGTTCAAACAAGACTTCTCAGCAGCACTGGTGTCAAAACAGCAAGGTGAAACTCATTTATCGAGCTCTGGAATTAGAAATGGGAGAGTCAGATGTAACTATGCCTAATTAACTTTTGCTTTCAACTGTGTTTTATAGTTGTGTATCATTTAGGGCAATTCAGAGAGATAGATTAAATTTAACATTTGTTGAAATGAAGTGGAAGTCTGTGGGCACAGTGCTTGGAAGTGTCCTTATACTGTAAACTCAAGAACAAATACACAATGGAAATCTATATTTGCCCTGGAATATTTCAATACTTTTTAAAATACGAGTGACAAGTCTCATAGCTATAACATGATTATAGAAGGAATATGATAAAAGTAAGCATTGGTTTCCTAAATACTGCCTGCTTTTTCACCTGTTCTGGAGAAAAAAAAAATGCCTAGGATTTTATGGATTTGATTCATATTTTCATAATAATGCCAAAAGTTGATGAGATTTATTTATTTATTTATTTTCTTCCTTAGTACAAAGTAAAATAAGATCTCCGAAAACATAGAGCCAATGGCAACAATGGAATATTTATTGAAGGTTCACCTTAGAATTGTAGCATCACAGAATCAGAGAATCACAGAATCATAGAATCATAGAATCATAGAATCATAGGACAGTTTTGGTTGGAAGACATCTTTAAGACCATCAAGTCCAACCTTTGTCCTAACCGTATCAACACCACTAAACCATGTCACTAAGCACAACATCCACCCATCTCTTAAACAGCTCCAGGGATGCGACTCAACCACTTCCTGGGCAGGCTGTTCCAATACCTGACAACTCTTTTGGTAAAGAAATTCTTCCTAATATTCAACCTGAACCTCCCCTGGCGCAACTTAAGGCCATTTTCTCCTTGTCCTATCACTCACCACTGAGGAGAACAGACCTACACCTTCCTTGCTACAATCTTCTTTCAGGTAGTTGTAGAGAGCAATAAGGTCTCCCCTCAGTCTCCTCTTCTCTAGGCTAAAATATTCAGTATTACTCAATAACACAAAGCTAATTTTCTCCAACTGTCCAGTCAGATTCTCCATATTCATTTGCTCTTTTATTTCATAATTATCACTAATAATTAAAATCACTTAGCTTATTGTTTTAGAAGTACATAAAAAGATTAGTTTTATTTCTCATTAATAGTTTCTATTTCTTGCATGAAATACTCATGAGACAAGATTAACATCTCAAAAGCTAATGTTTTATCACTACACACTTAGAGGATAGAACTTAGAAGGTGAAGTTTTCTATTCTCTTTCAGTGATGATAAAAACACTAATGATGAAGAAGAACAACTAAAATTCAACCAAGCAGCCAAACAAAAATACAATCAAAGAAAAAACAGCATCACTTTTGCTCACTCCAAAGCTAAATGACTCAGATATACAGCAGGAGCTGCATGAAACTAACTGATACCACTAGTTGCTAGAGGTAAGGCCTTAGAAGAAATGTCAAAACAGCTACTCCCTGCCAAATATCTGTCAATCATAATGAAAACTGTTCCTAGTATATCAAGTGACCTGGGCTCCCTTTTCCTTGTATCAACTCATTAAACTTCAACGAATGATGTAGTCTTTGGGCATTTGCTCAGGTGCTCTCAGCATTCCAGTCAAACTCCAGTTACTTTCAGATTTTGTAGTCTTGGACAGGCTGTCTGTCTCACATGCTAAACATATAAATTCTGATATGATTGTGTTTTTTGCTAATGTTTCTTAACTTCTCATCATGTATTCTGTAGGTTTTAGCTAAGAAAGTATTTTAAATTTTCTCTTGAAAGTCTGGTTTATTTCCTCTTCATGGTCTTCATGACATAAGGTTTTTCTCTTGCTCAAATGTTGTAAGAGGGTTGTTTTTAAAAGCATATGAAAAAAATGTTATCTAGAAGGCATTTTTGATTCATTTGAAACTAAGGAATATCAAGAGAGTGCATGTAAGGAGAACTTCTGAAGAGAGAAATTCTTCAGGAGTTTCTTTCCATACAACTGAACTTGGTGTATGTGAGTGACAATGAAAAGTGCCATGGTCTAAAGAGGTTTCTGGGGATAGAACAGAAACAGCTTACTCCAGCTGCCTCAATGTGTAGAGAAAGCTACTGCTGTCTCTCATTCCTCATGCTCTTAAAGTATGGTTTCAATCTTATAGCATCACTTCTTTTTCAGTATCAAAAATGGCAGACTACAACAACTTATAACTCCTGTGTGAGAAGTAACTTCTAGGCTTAGCTTTTCACTCATATTTACTTCTACTATTTCAAAGTTAACACGTGGGTTAAACTTAAACTTTTCTTTGGATTTCCAGTAGATAATGTTATTTTCAGAAACTCTATCCAAGTCAAACTCAGATTTCTGGCAAATTCCACTTTTTAGTCACAAATGGATAGCTAAAATAATCTACACTAGAATCATAATAGTTACTCTCCCCATCCCACATGAAGTAACAATAAAGATGAGACATAGATTCTAATTTCCATGGTACGGAAGACTAACGTGAAAATTTATATGCAGAAATACATATTATGTTATAGTCTATAATATGTACAAATACAGAATAATTGATTTTCATGTTAATCTTCAACAAACTAAGACTTTCTTACTCTACTTGGCTTTGGATATGCATCATCTTTATTCACTTACTCTCCTCTTTGAATATAAACAATTTTAAACCAGCTAAAATATTACAATAGTGATTGTTAGACTGAAAAGACTGAAAAATGTCTTGACTTATGCTTCACATGTTGCTTGTGTTTGACTCAAATATAAATCTTCAACAGCAGAAAACTCACAATGATTTTACCAAAAACTCTACGGACAGCGCTTATACCTTTATATTTAAACTGTGAAAACACACAGAAAGTTATTAAATGCTTTGAACTAACATGGTATCTCTGATGCAAACAAATTTTACTACTTAGAATTTTACTCCTGTCAAGGCAAGAAATGTGTAATATTGATAGCAGTTTTTTTTTTTTCTGTTAGTGGAATAACCGCTCGTTTTTATAATCTGAAAATTAAAATATATTCTGAAATATTGGGAAGGCCCAAAATGTACGTCACGTTCTTTAGACTGAAGGAGAAAAAAGTTTACTAGATCAGAAGCCATAAAGGAAAATATATGTGACTCTAAGATTAAGTAAAAATAATAGTTCTTAATGTTTATACTGAAGAAACAGTGAAGAACATATTAATATTATTCCTAAATTGGACATCTTTTTCTTTCTTGTAAACTACTGGCTCTCTAAACTCATGATTCTATATGCATCTTATTGTTAATTAATAATATATAACTGAATATATAATTCTGTTAATGAATGTCACTACATCTATGCTTTTGTTACCTTATCATGAGTGAATAGAAATTTTTGTAGGATTTTTAGTATTAAGAAGGGGAGGCAACTTCCTTATACAAAACATCTTCCAGTTAATGCTTGTATCTCTGCAAGCTTGTATTTTTTAAGGTGAAACTATTTACATGTTTTAAAGCAAAATTTTTAAAAAAATCATTGTAGTATCTGATCTTCTTAGTCATGTCCTTGAAATGTATATGTTATTACACGGACATTCAAAGAAGTACTAATTGATTTATAGGGAAAAATGTTTTTTTTTTTTTTTCTTTTTATATTTAAACAGTGTTATATATAAGGAGTTGTTGCACAGTCTATGGAGTGGGAGAAATGAGAATATTCTGACAAGGACTTGTGCATGAAAGCACATCTACAGTTTCTGATTAAACCAACACCTTTTGAGATTGGAGTATCAGTCATTAAAGTCATGATGTTTTTTGTTCCTTAATTGCATTCTAGTATAGAAGACTCATGGTGAAAAAGTGAATCAACCCAGAAAAACCCACAATCAAACTTGATTGTGTCAGGGTTCAAAGTTGTACCTCTGTTAACCGACATGCTATGTGGGCTGGACATGCAAAATTCATATCAGAATGTTAAAAAGTAAATCTCCCTCATCTTTAGTTATGCTTGCATTTGTTGTAAGTTTTCAGGAAATTATGAGCTAGTCTTTAATTAACCCTACTAAAAGCAGCTATGATTTCAAATGTAGAATTATGCCTTCTAGTTTCTAAGTCAACAGATGTTGACCTTGTAGTGGCAAAATTTCCCTAAGTGATATATAACCTAATCAGTATTACGCCTTTCACTTGCATGAAAAGAGCACCATCTAATTAGAGAATATGCTTTTCGAAAATGAAGGTTGAAGGTTAAGATTTTCTTTTAGGATGTATTAGCTTAAATATGCCTTTGGGCTATTCCAATTATCTAGGCTTTTCATGAATTCTCTTAAAAAGATGTGAAAAGGACACTCCTAAAGCTAAAAAGAAAATGATTCAATGGTATGCATGAATTCACATTCAATTTTTCTAAAATCTTGATGATTTGAAAGTTCAGACTACTCTCTCTTTGAATGTTAGTATTCAGTTTCACAGAACTACTGTATGAACAGTGGTATTAGTTCCGAGGTAAAAACATTCATAAAAAGACATGTATTTCTGGCTTGATCTTGTACAGGAGAAACAGATATACAGGACTAACATGTTTGCATCTGTATTCCAACTAACATCTGATATCTTGCATCCGTATTTCCTGGCGTCTCTGTGGCCTCCTGCCTGCTTCTGATGCTCACTGTCACTGAAATCACTCTTTTTCCAAAGCAGTTCCAGATATTGTTACAGCTACCACTTTACTTTAAGGAGGACTGCTGTGGAGAAAGATCATCAATTCTTCTACCTACAACCAGCCAGACTTCTTCTATTATTGATTCCAAAATTTCCATGATGTCAGGAAGAGAGTAAAACATGGACTTGCAAACCTACCTAATGAATTAGGAAACCAGCAACAAAGGGTTAAAGAGTCGATGTGATTGGTTCAGGAAACAGGTATCTGCATTTTACAGAGTGGAAAACAGATGTTTGACTACTGGCTTGTATCAAGCAGACCGAAGCGGAAACAGGAATTTGAATCCATATGAAATACGCTTCTTCCTTTTAAACCACTAGCCAATGTTTTCTTTTCCTTGTTATCAAACAAGGTTTAGTGAAGGTACTTCAGAGATCCTAATAATAGTTGAATATAGTAATTAAAAATTCCTTAAGCTAACTAGCAAAACCACAGCACACTGGAAAAGCAGTTTAATGCTTTCATAAATTGCATCAAGTGTATGTTAAAGAAGGGCCTTAGCAAAATGGAAAAACAGAAGTCCACTATGTTCCTCTACTGAGAAATATTTTCCATCTCTGCAGACTTTTTTGAAACAGAACACCTTTTAATGGCCAGTTTTCTACATGCAGTACTCAGAAAACTATAGAAAAATATCAGATAATATTTCCTAACTGCATATCAATTGCTTTTGTCTCAAAGCAACTGGGTAAGCTGTAGTAAAAACATAGAATTATGAAAATGAAAAAAAAAAGAATAAAAAAAAGGAGACATGTTTTCCTTTTTTTCTTCAAAAAAACCCCCCAAAGATATTTTGAGAGTTATAATAGCAATTAAAAGCATAGGTAAAACAGATAATTATCCAGTGCCAAAACTGAGATTAACCTTCTTCCATTTCATAATAATTGCATAAAAAAAAAATAAATTGTTTTTTTTTCCTTTTTTTTGTAAAGTTTCTCTATCATTTTTGCTTCCTTAGGTAAGAGCTTTCCTTTAGCCTAGCTGCTATCACTGCATGTTTCCTGAATGTCAGTCATGATTTAATCTCTTTACAAATGGGTTGTGTCTCAAGTAGTTGAATTATTACTATGACGAAAAGAATATGACTACTTTTTTGAAAAATTCATAGCAAACTCTATTTTAGAGTCGTTAAACAACTATGATCAGTTTACCACTGAACTTTAATTTATGTTTGGTAGGAAAAGGAGGTCATCTTAACTGAGATGAATATACATCTCAAACAGATTTGTCCAACTCTCTTTGCACAAGTTGTGACATTATTCTTGTTTCCTTGAGAACTTGAAGACAAGAAGGCTCCCATACGGTGATTAGAAATTTATTTCATGTCATAAGTACAACATGTCTATAGGACAGTGACATTTATGAACCAAAAGAAACATGATCTGTTTTAGTTTGAACCCAGAGTATCATTTTAAATTAATACCATGATTCTTTCACCTACGTAGCTAACATTGTCCTCTCTGAGGACGATTTTCAAAAAGTAATTTGAATATATCTAGAGGCCTGTATGCTTCCCTGGATAAAAACAAAATTTTTGGCACTTATTATTTAAATGATCTAAAAGCTCAGGACTTCTCAGGTGAATAATCATAGAATGTTCAGGGCTGGAAGGATGATCTAGAGATCATCTAGCCCAACCACCCTGCAAGGAAGGATCCCTTAGAGCAGGACACACAGGAACGCATCCAAGCGGGTCTTGAAAGTCTCCAGAGAAGGTGACTCCACAACCTTTCTGGTCAGCCTGTGCCAGTGCTCTGTCAGCCTCACAGTGAAAAAGATTTTCCTCATGTTGAGGTGGAACTTCCTGTATTCTAACTTAAACCCATTATTTCTTGTTCTGTTGCTGGGTACAACTGAAAAGAGACTGTCCCCTTCCTCCTGACACCCACCACTCAGATAGTTGTGCACCTTAACAAGGTCCCCTCTCAGCCATCTCCTTTCAAAGCCAAACAGCCCCAGGTCTCTCAGTCTCTCTTCACAGGAGGGATGTTCGAGTCCCTTAACCATCCTCGTAGCTCTCTGTTGGACTCTCTCCAGTAGGTCCCTGTCTCTCTTGAATCGGGGAGCCCAAAACTGAACACAGTATTCCAAGTGTGGTCTCACCAGGGCAGAGGTGGAGAAGAACTTCTCTAGACCTGCTGGACACACATTCGTCAATGCACCCCAGGATCCCTTTGGCCCTCTTGGCCGCAAGGGCCCATTGCTGTCCCATGGACAACTTACTGTCCACTGTGACTCCAAGGTCTTTCTCCTTGGGGCTGCTTTCCAGACTATACGTCTATACAGTATAATGCACTGCTGTGCAGGATATTTCAGGTAACTGTAAGTCAGTCAGCTGAGTGTATGCATGCATGTAGTTAATGTTTGTACATTAATCACTCTATGTTTATAAAATAGTTCAAGAAATGATTGCATAAAATTGGCATTGCAAGGTTCAGGCAGGTTTTATTGACAACTTTCTAGATCAAATTCGTCCAGAAGTGCAAATCTGAATTTTTAATTGTACTATTATCACAGTCACAACTCCTCAGATAGAATTCAGCCTCAAAGTTATAATGTTCATTGCATTCACCCGAGTTGCATAAAAGTAAAGGAAAATAGAATCAGACATGAAACTCAAGTAGAACAGTATTCTATTTTGGTTATAAAAGCGTAACTGCAAAAGAGGTACAGGTTCTACAGTGATGGGAAGCATAAATAAAACAAAACCCACAACCAAACAAAAAAACCCACAAAATCCTCGACAACAAATAAAGACAAACAATAAAAAACCACTAAAACTCCAACTACGAATACTGATAGCAAACAGTCAAACTCTGTGCTGAAGATAGATCTCTTTAGTGGACATCCAGAACTGAATTTAGAAAGAAACTACTTATATCAATTTAATTTATTTCTCTTTTGGCAAAGAAACCTATCTGCATAGAGAACTAACACACACATGAAGAAGTTTATGCTATATATATATATATATAAAAATATGGATGTATTTCTGGATTCAGTCATAGATATTTTGCATGAAAGAAAATTGATCCTATGGGGCCACACTGTGTCAATATTGACCCATCAACTAACATGCTTTCAGGAATTTCATATTTAACAAATGTGTCTACCTCTGATGTGATTTGTTCAATGGTCTTTTTCCTTGAAACCGTCTTGCCCAAGAAGAATCACTCCCAGATTCACATAAAACATCCAAATACTCTTGAATGAGCTTTCAGAAAGTTCTGCACTAGAAGATGGTGAGATGTTCTTAAATTTCTCATGAACCTTCTAGGATAAGAAGAGTAATTACTAGCATAATTAGTTGTTATTACTTAGTAATATTCAAAAGTAAAAGCAAAACAAAATACATCCCCCCCAAAAAAATCAAAAATCAGAAAAAAATATTTCCTCCTCCAGGTTTTTAATTTCATTTCATATTCTTTCAGAGACCCAGGAAAGTGTCAGGACTGTGAAATCTCAGTTAGGATTTTATTATTTCATGTAATGATTTTCACTAAAAGACATTGTCACATTTAAAAAATAATTCTCAAAATCAAACTAATAAATGACCAAATTAGCATTACACACGGTCTCTAACAGTATGATAACACAGTTCGAGGATGAAGAAACCACTGTACTCCATTGGTCTACTAAATTTAAATTAGCTTAATTCCATTAAAGTTATAGAACTGAACTTCTGACTCAAGGGATTTTGGGATTAATAGTGTATAGAAGACTTACTGAACTATTCTTCTTGATAATATTCTGCAGGTAAGAGTTAAGTTCTGCAATGGATTAGTTAATTATATACTACTGTATTAATGTATGTTCACCAAAATCACTCCATTGGCACTACGCTGTCTGCATGGACTATCAGTAAAGGATGATCCTAAAACTGACCTAGAAGACTGTCCTCTACTCTTTCTGCTAACTAGACTCACTTACTGAAGGATTCAAATAGAAATGTATTAATGAGCAAAACATAATCTAGTGAGGCATTTATCAAAATGTATTCAATTGACCAGTGAGATATCTCACTGAATATTTGTTTAATAAACTTGTATCCATTTAGAATCTTGTTGTTAGTGATATACATTTTCTAAACTATAGAGTTTCATACATTGGAGAAAAGGGCAAATGGATTATATGAGACAAATTTGCCCAATGATAGCTGCATTTTATGTATTTTATGAGAAGAATGTCAAAATTTAGTTAATAATATTGTTGTAAAAATATTGCACCATTATGAAGTACCTTTTAACAAGTGTACATATTCAAGGAAATTTCTCATTTCAGAATTGCGTATTGGAAGAAGTTTTTAAGTGGGAAATGGAAGCTGTCCTTGACAAAATAGCACACGTTGAAAACGTTAAAAAACGTTTAACATTGAAAATGTTAAAAAATAAAATTATTCATGGTAAATATTAACATTTTCATCCAACATTACCGTCTGTAGTAATGGCAAAGTAACTCTGGAAGGAAAGAAGTCACAAGATAGAAAAGGATGTAGAATACACCATTGTTAATATTACTGTGAAAATCTTAACAAAATAATGCTAGCTCCCTGAAAAATTTAATAGATTGCAGACATCACTGACACGAAACCTGCCACAGGCTTAGAAAGAATTGCTCAGGTACAATGACTAAAAAAGGGAGATCATTGCCTACAATGCTAGCTAACTAATCTGCAAAGCAATACAAGAGCTCAGAGCTGAAGTAATAAGAAATGTTATGTTTTTACTTTTCACAACAGTAGGAGAAAATGGGATTGTTTCCCATTACTTCCTATCTGAATCATATCTTGAAGAATAAATTGCATCCACCGAGAAATAAAACACTTAGTGGGTTATAATAAGGCATCAAGCAGCATTCTCAAATAAGCTGAAAATGCCTGCTGGTTGTGCAAACTCAGCAAACTCCCCAGAGGACGCACAGTAGTTGACTCTCAACACTTTTGAGGAGCTAAAGGCTTACAGCCCTGTGTATCCCGAGGTGGATCATATTTGGTCATCTAAAAATGAACTATCTTTATCCTAGATGGAAATATAAGAAAAGAACAAATGTTCAGATTAGACTGAAAAGAAGAAAATTTAGGTGTCACACTCTAAAACCAATCACTGAGTATGTGTGAATTTGTTTTTCAGAACTGTAAAAATATTTCAGAAGGTTTTTGCTAAATAATGAGTAATATTCAGAAATCAGCATGATCCTTCTGCCAAATCCCAAGTAAGAAGCAGTTAGACAGAGCAAAGCAAGAAGCTTGTCTAAAGGCCAAAATTAATCTCTTAAAAATGTAATCTCTTCCAAAGTGATTTTTTCAGGTTATGCTGCTTGAAGATCATAGTAGCATAAATATGAAAGAGAATGGCCTAGAGCTTTGCAAAACAAAAAATGAATTTCTGGTTTTGTAAAGATATGAAAAAGCACGAAATTGACTGATGTATTTTTTTTCAAAATAAATTGTAAATCCTGCGCAACTGCTACTTCTTCAATTTTTTCAGTTTTGTTGGCAGATGTATTTTTTTCTTAGCTGTATTTTGCACCATTAAATGATGCCACATTAATTTGTATTTTTCATCCAGGGAAACTGAAAAAAAGGTCCTTTACTGATCTTATTCTTCTGAATTTCAGTTTTAGAAAATTGACATGGCTTGCTACTGTGAGTTTACCATAGCAATAAATAATTATCTGACAGACCTAGCCACACCTTTCACAATCGTTTGACAAAAGATTTCTAGTGCTAATTTTTAGTGACTTTTCTAAGTCTCTGTACTCAGCACAGTTTTAGGGGCTTTGGTTGTTCTGTTAAAAATTAGAGTAAAAATTTTAACTGAGAGTAATAGTTTTGTCCATTTAACGTTTTCAATCTCTCACACATATTCATCTTCATAGATTATTTCTTATAGCAATGAAAGGCCAGAGTCATATCTTTTCCTTTATTATCCAGATAAATGAACATTAAAAGCAAAGCTAACCATTTAATCAAGACAGCTGAGAGAAGAGAAAGAAAACACACCTTGCATTACAATTTATGGATACCACATTCTTATTAGCACTATAGATAGCAATTTTCCACTAGAAATATGACTTTACATGCTTTGGAGAAGTACCAAAATTCAACTACTTATTGGAAGGTGACAGTTGGATGCATAGTAATATATCCTTCTAACAACAGAAGTCATCAAATACCTTTTCCGTATTTTTTTTTGTATGTGTGAATCAGGTTATTTTCAAACAGGAGCACGTTTGAAAGGACTGGTTGCCACCTAATAAATTTCACAATGAAGATGAGATACCAGATGCCTTTGGCTGTAGATGCAGCTCAGATTACTGCTGTATGCACAGTCACTTAGGCACTTAGGAACGTTGGAACAGTGCTGCCAATGTAAAAATTTACAGCACAGTAATTTGCACACCTTGTCTGGAGTCAGGGTAAGGTTGGAGCTAACTTTGGAAGAGGCTCCACCTTCAGAGTACGCCTTCAGAGGTCAGTACCTTACCACAGCTTAAACAAATGGGGAGACAGGTGGCTCATGTGAATGGCATTAAAGAACACCTCTCAACATTATGTTATATTACGAATCTCTGTCCTTCTTGCAAAGATCAGACTGTCTCTTGGAATAAAAAATATACAACTGAGTATGTCTGGAAAGACATTTTCCCATCTAGGAAGAATCCACAGTTCTATGAATTCTAGGTAATTCTATTGATTTTTTATGAACAGAAATGAAAACTAATGCTTGTCTTTGTTTTCTTTTTTCCTAGTTTATCTTCATTAACTTTGTGGGAACATCTTCATTTTAATGTTAAAATATCTATCTATCTATCTACCTATCTATCTATCTATCTATCTATCTATCTATCTATCATCTATTTTGTAAACCCATTTCTTATTAGCTTCTTGAATGTTTTTGTGTTAAAGTGTAACATAACTAAAATAAACACACAGCCTAATATATCAATCTCGGATACATCAATCAGTTACCTATACATTAAAGTGTAACCGAAAAAAAGCGTGAATCTGTTAAACATAAAAATCTATCACTTAAAGTCTGAATGAAGCTGTAAGCTACTATCTCATATATTTTATATATAAATCCTGAAAATATATAAATTTGTTTCAGACAATTATGTTTAAAATAAAAATGATACCTTTCAGGTAAATTCATTGTTTGAATACTTTCTATGCCACAAATCATAAGCTGAGGCCATTGGTCTCTTTACTATTTCATAGACAGCACTAATTTGAAGAGATAGGATATTAGACTTTATTAAATGAGTAACTGCAACATATATACATTTTATATCTGTATCACTCGCCAGTACAGTCATAAAAATCTATAAAGATTAGGTTCATGTCATCATGAACTTAAAATTCAATCTTAATTCTCAATTACAACAACATATCAATATTAAATGTAGTAACTGCTCAATTTTAGTTGTGGTACTGTGGTCTTATATACAATTTAAGAATTGAAAATAGATGTATATTTAAGTGCCAGTAAATCCAATGTTTCACAAAATACTTATGTTCCTGCTTTGTGTATTTTCAAATGTTCATGGTCCTTAGTAACACTCAAAATTATTCTATTATACTGAAATAACTAATAAAAGCAGAATATTTGTAATTTTATTTAATCACAACATAGTGAAATGTCTTAAATCCTTTAGTTACATCTTTCAGTAGGACAACTCCACATACTTTAGAAGAAATAGCCATGGTTTTTACAGGTCAGGTGAACAGAAGTGTAGTCATATATATATAAATCTTGAATATAGTCGTTTACGTACAGGGCCAGATAGTAACAGTAGACCAAGAGCTTTCAGGACAGAACAGTGCTGTAACCTTTCTCTGCATGTACTGCACCACAAGATTGATGTGAAATGGTCTGCTTGTCAAGTGGAAGATGAAGCAGCCCGAGATCTGTTCTGTCTGATATCACCTGCCAACTGCCTCAAGGTTTGTTACAGTGAATAGGAATTGGAAGTGCACAACAAACCACAAAGGCTCTTGCCTTGAGCATTTGTATTCTCAAGTATTGCAATGGATATTGCACAACAGTCCCAAACCAGGGTGCCAGTATGCCATTTGACAATCTCCCTATACTGAACAGAAAACATCTGGAAGCAGCAGCATGTGAACTGCAACTTATATACTGTGCTTCTATGAAATAATACAGTGTGTTGCCCAGATGGCATTAGGGCAATGTGCCTGTCTTTCTCTTTAATGTTGTTCTGAGGTAAGGCAAAGAGAACTCTAAGCACTTCATTTTGAACATTTTGCAATCTTGCAATTATCTGCATGTTTACAATATATGGACATTTCAAATAACCAGAATGTTCAGAAATCACTTGTTGTAGCTGCCACAGCAACTGCCTCTTAATAATTAAAATGTGAACTGAAAGAAACCAAATGATGAAGATATTTTACTAGAAGCTTAGTTCCTATTTGCCACATTTCATAGACATAAACCCACCAAAACTTATCTTAGACCACTCAATATCAGTGCAACATATTCAAAACTTGAGAGGAACAAATCTCTTAAAAATCTTAAATTCTAAAAAAGTATATCCTAGATTGCAGCAAAATGTACTAAATTCTCTCACGGTAACTATGGGAGAAGATAAAAATCAACATGAACTAGAATTAATTCAAACAGGCAGTGGATAAAAGACACAGTTTTGAAAGAAAAAAATTCACATTTTGTCTTAAGTTCTTACTTTTTAGATCTGTTTCTCAAGGAAGAGTAAAGACAAGCCATGGAAGAAAAATTCTTGGTCCTCATGGAAAGGACCCACAAATACATTGAATTTTATGGGACACTAGAAATATCTACTGCTTCTAACAAAAGCTTCAGTGGTCCAGAAAAGGTAATTTCTGTGATCTGTCTTAGAAACACAGGACTGAAGATGTTGCTAAGTCTCCTTTTTCTAACTCTGCTTTCTTCTCCGCCACCAGTGCTTGTTTCAAATGCAGCTAAGTGTTCTCAGAAGTCTGCTTGGCACTGAATTCATTCTCTATTGATACAGATAAGGATGTCAAGGACAATAAGAAAGGCTCCTATAGATATGTCAGCAACAAAAGGAAGACTACAGAAAATGTAGGACCACTCCAGAAGGAAACAGGGAAGCTGATCATGCAGGATATTGAAAAGGCTGAGGTGCTCAATGACTTTTTTGCCTCAGGTTTCACTGGTAAGTGCTCCAGCCACACTGTCCCAGTTGCAGGGAGGATAGGCAGAGATTGGGGTACTGATGAACCCCTCAATGTGAGTGAAGATCAGGTTCAAAACCATCTGAAGAAACTGCAGGTGCACAAGTCCATGAGGCCTGACAAGATCCATCCACAGGTCCTGAAAGAACTGATAGATGAAGTCACTAAGCCACTTTCCATTATATTCGACAAATTGTGGCAGTCTGGAGAGGTTCCCACTGACTGGAAGAGAGGAAACTTAACCCCCATCTTCATAAAAAGGGGAAAAAGGAAGATTCAGGGAATTATAGGCCCATCAGTCTGACCTCTGTGCCTGGCAAGATCATGGAGTAGATCCTCCTAGAAAAGCTGCTAGGGCACACGGATACAGAGAAGGTGATTGGTGGCAGCCAACATGGCTTCACTAAAGGCAAATTGTGTGTGACAAACTTGACGGCCTTCTACAATGGTGGATAAGGTAAGTGCAACTGACATCATCTACCTGGACTTGCGCCAAGCTTTTGACACTGTCCCACATGACATCTTGGTTTCTAAACTGGGAAGTATGTGAGTTTGATGGACGGACTACTCAATAAATAAGAAATTGGCTGGATGGTCGCACTCAAAGAGTTGTGATCAACGGCTCAGTGTCCAAGGGGACACTAGTGATGAGTGGTGTCCCACAAGGATTAGTACTGGGACCAGTGTTGTTTAATATCTTTGTCCGCTACATGGACAGTGGGATAGAGTGCACTCTCAGCAAGTTTGCCGACAATATCGAACTCTGTGGAGTGGTTGAAGCACTGGAGGGAAGGGATGCCATCCAGAGACACCTTGACAAGCATGAAAGGTGAGCCTATGCCAACCTCATGAATGTCAACGAGGCCAAGTGTAAGGTCCTGCATCTGGATCGAGGCAATCGCAAGCAAAAATAGAGGCTAAGAAGAGAGCAGATAGAGAGCAACCCTGAGGAGAAGGACTTGGTGATATTAGCTGACGAGAGGCTTAACATAAGCCAGCAGTGTGCACTTGCAGCCCAGTAAGCAAACCATGTCCTGGGCTGCATCAAAAGGAGTGTGACCAGCATGTTGAGGGAGGTGATTCTCCCCCTCTACTCTGCTCTGATGAGGCCCGACCTGGAGTACTATGTTCAGTTCTGGAGCCCACAGCACAAGAATGACATAGATCTGCTGGAGCTGGTCCAGAGAAGGGCCACAAAAATGATTAGAAGACTGGAGCACCTCTACTATGAGGACAGGCTGAGGGAGCTGGGGTTATTCAGCTTAGAGAAGGCTCCAGGGTGATCTAATAGTGGCCTTCCAATACATGAAAGAGGCCTACAGGAAAGCTGGAGAAGGGCTTTTTAAAGGGACCTGTAGTGATAGGACAAGGGGCAATGGCCTGAAGCTGCCAGAGGGTAGATTTACACTAGATAAAAGGAAAAAATTCTTCACCATGAGAGTGGTGAAGCACTGGAACAGGTTGCCCAAGGAGCTTGTCAATGCCCCATCCCTGGAAGCATTCAAGGCCAGGTTGGACGGGGCTTTGAGCAACCTGGTCTAGTGGGAGAGAAGTGTCCCTGCCCACAGCAGTGGGATTAGAACTAGATGATCTTCAAGGTCCCTTCCAACCTTAACCATTCTATATCCTATATTCTTTCTATATTCTATATTCTATATTCTATATTCATCCTATATTCCATATTCTATATTCTACATTCTACATTCTATATTCTATATTAATATTCAAAAAAGAGTTATTGAAGTGTATCAGTTGAACTAGCAGTATATCTTACCTCTGCCAGAAAATCTTACTTCAGAACTATCAACTGCTCCTCCCTTCAGCATCCTCATGTACAGGTGTAACCAACTAGACGCAGGTTATGGAGAAAAGTTACATTATTAATTTATGTAATATTTCCATATGTGCAGTTACTAAGTTGAAAATCCTCCCTTAATAAATTGTTTAAGAAGATCACAGATTTGTTTCCTCTTTTGAAGGGGAAAAATTGCTTAAATAAAAATGTAGCATAGTACTGCTACATGTGCTTACCCACAATTCAGCAGGCAAGAACTGCAATAAATAAAGAAATGTGTGGGTTTTTTTCTGAGAATGTAAGTTACAGTACATATGAAGAAAAATCAAATGTATTAGAACAAGATACATACATGTGATTTGATAATACTAGTAGCTCACTTAGAACCTATTACAGGTATAGCAGATAAGAAGCCCCACTTGCCTGCCACTTTACAATTTCACATCAGTTGCTACATAAAAGAAAAGTTCAGGAACCTGTTACATGAATGAATTTTGGTATCCAGTGTCTTATGTTGCGTGGTTCATTGTCATGCATGGCAAAAATTGGACAAGTTTGGAAACAGAGGACAAGAATGATAAACGGGCTTTTGATGTTCTGTTAGCAGCAAGTGAAAAATAGGAACCTTGAAAGCTGGGAAAAGACTGATTTTTGCTCTGAGAAAAGAAGCAGGCAGTAAACCAGGCAGGAAGACAGTCAAGCATAAGGATAGGGCAACTGTTGCACCTATAAAGAATTATACCCCTCCTCTATCACAAAAGAACAGGGGGCCAGGGGCTGGGGATTGTCTAGGAACTCAAAACTCTCATGACAGGATAAGATTTAAAATTTGATGATTTGGGCATGTAAGACTAGATAGAAGGGAAGGGAAGGGAAAGGGAAAGGGAAAGGGAAAGGGAAAGGGAAAGGGAAAGGGAAAGGGAAAGGGAAAGGGAAGGAAAGGAAAGGAAAGGAAAGGAAAGGAAAGGAAAGGAAAGGAAAGGAAAGGAAAGGAAAGGAAAGGAAAGGAAAGGAAAGGAAAGGAAAGGAAAGGAAAGGAAAGGAAAGGAAAGGAAAGGAAAGGAAAGGAAAGGAAAGGAAAGGAAAGGAAAGGAAAGGAAAGGAAAGGAAAGGAAAGGAAAGGAAAGGAAAGGAAAGGAAAGGAAAGGAAAGGAAAGGAAAGGAAAGGAAAGGAAAGGAAAGGAAAGGAAAGGAAAGGAAAGGAAAGGAAAGGAAAGGAAAGGAAAGGAAAGGAAAGGAAAGGAAAGGAAAGGAAAGGAAAGGAAAGGAAAGGAAAGGAAAGGAAAGGAAAGGAAAGGAAAGGAAAGGAAAGGAAAGGAAAGGAAAGGAAAGGAAAGGAAAGGAAAGGAAAGGAAAGGAAAGGAAGGCATGCTCTCAAATGAAGCCTGTTTAGTACTTAAAGTTTTGCTTATATTAAGTTTATGAGGTTTTATCAACAGTGTCTTAACTACACCACAAGCATGACACTGAACAATTACAGCAGATAAGGCTGATGAGGCTGGACCTCGAATTTTGTGCTCACTTTTGGACCTTTCCCTTCACTCCAAGAAAGACACTCAGGTGCTGGAGTGTGTCCAGAGAAGGTGAATGAAACCAGTGAAAGATCTAGAATACAAATCTTATGAGGAGCAGCTTAGGGAACTGGAATTGTTTAGCCTGGAGAAGAGGAGGCTGAGGGGACACCTTATGGCTCTCTACAACTACCTGAAAGGAAGCAAGATATACACAGTGTTGACAATGTTGTTCAACTGAGAATGACAGAATACAGGGAGAAAAAAATATGAGGGACAAAGTAGCTGTACTCAGAAGAAGCTATCAGAGAATTCTTACTGATAGTTTCTTTGGGCAAGCAAAAGCCACAGTCTGCATTGAAGTTTTTCGTTAAAATTTTGGTATGGTACATTTACAGTGAAAAAGGAAAGAAAAAAAGGGAAACATCTTTCTGAGTCTCACATGTTTCTTCAACAGCCTGAATTAGAAGCAGAGCTAACCAAGACAGTGGAGATATTCCCTTTCCTCTTTTTTTTTCTTTTTTTTTTTTAAATAAACAGTGGAGGAAGGAGATGAATATTATTAAAGAATTATTCTCCACAGCAATGCAAATTACAAAATATTTCAAGTACCTGCACAAAGACTGTCTCCATTGGTTACAGACTGAATTTTTAAGTTTCCACTCCCCTGATTTTAGTTCAAACTCTAAAGTGTTGATTATCCATTAGCTTTTCCAAACCTGTGAGATGGCTTTCCGTAAGTGAAAGGTAAATTGCAGATAAAATTATTGCATACTCTGGAAGAATTAGTGCATTTAAAATGAATTGTTACAAAAGCATCTTAGTAAATGAAATTTCTTCTTCTCAAAGAGGGAAACGTTCACTTCAGAGAAGTATACTGTACCCCAATAAATACAGTTATTGCTCTACAGTGGCCTGACAGTGTGGAGACTAGGACCTGGCTAGGCTGGCCTTGGCCTCTGCCTCATTTTAACTTGTGTTAACCCACATCTAGAGGCCAAAAGAAACTTGGTGAACATGTAGAAGTTACAGCTTGTCCATATCCAGATGAGTACTGTATCTGGACAACATTCAAGGCTCTCAGGGAGTCCCAGTGTGACCAGCAAGGGACCCTTAGATCCATGGAGGCAGAGGAATATCATCATGGACTTTCCAGGCTTTAGCTGTGAAGTAACAAGAAGGAAGCATGCTGTGGTTTTGAAATGTATAAAAAGGGATCTGCCCTGTCAGCTTCTATCTGCTGTCAGTGAAGTCTTTGAGAGACTTAACAGTTATGGAAAATAAGACATCACCTGTTTTCAAGGTGTATTGGTTTGAAAGCACCAGGATAAAGGATCTCTGGGGCTCCTGGCACTGGTGGTAATTTTTTTTTGCCTATGGGGTGAGCCCGTGGTGCTCAGTATATAGTGGCCCTTAAGAAGAGCCTAGGAGCCTTTTGGTGCCCATTGTGCTGGGAGGATTGTCATCAGCTCTGCATCATCTCCTCTGATTCTGCTGTTGCTCCAGTTGTTCTGTTCCTATGCTACAGAGGAGCATTTTTCAACAGGGCAGGTTGCCTTCGACTGTCATTCATCCCAGGTGGCAAAGGTAGTGCTCCTTTTCTGTTTCTTTAGGACTATCATGGGACCTCTGTGCTTGGGCTCTACTATCTGCTGCCAAGTCTAGTCTGGGACTTTATTTTCCCAGTCGGGACCTTGTTGTCATCTGGAAGGTGTAGGTCCCATATTAACATATTATCTTGTATCTTTGAGCATATTTGCATTCTTGTACATACGTAGTTTGATATTCTCAGTATTACTGTTACTATTACTCTTGTTCATTAAAGCGATTCCATTTTTTTTTTCCCCAAACTTAAAGCCTCTGTCTCGGTTTCTCCTGTAATCCTTCTCTGGAAGGGTGGGGGGAGGTATCACAGAGAGCATCTGTCAAAGTTTAGTGACCAGCCCAGTCTTAAGCTTTGACATATAGAGTCTGAAATCTCAACCTTAGGACCTGGGATGAAATCAAGGAGTACAGTGGAGAAAACTAGACAGCTACTAAAGATTTTTCTTGAGTATCAAGCTTCATTACATTATTTATGAGGATTCACTGTATTAATCTGTACTGCAAAATGTAGACATTGCTGTAACTGGACTAGTAAGTATCTGTTTTATTTCTATTAGACTGTTAAGAGCTTAATTAGGCTAGCAATTATTTCCTGGTTCTGTATATAGAATACTCTTCTTACTGGACATTATGATACTTTGATATTAAAAAAACTATGCATTCTTTGTGTATACTTGTGCAAAGTTATGTGCGCTTAGATCCAGAGGTAAAAGTTTTTTTTCTGACTGGTGAATAAAAATATGAACTGATTGAGTTTATTATATTTTTGGTAGAGTAATTAATCATAATGTTAATGGAGATCAACATTGTCATATATTAGGCAATGACTGCTATTTCTGGTATCTCTGTTGAAAATGAAACAGTCAAAACAAAATAATCTCAAGGGAAAGTATTTTTCTTTAACACAGTTTTTCTGTATTACTTGCACAAACATGGATTTTGTGATTTGGAGATTTCTACAGAAGAAGGTTGTGATTGCAAAATATTACAGGTGATTAGCTTTTAAAAAAAATAATTAAAAAATCAAGAAATATCTTCTATGTTCTTCTCTACTAACTAGAATAATTATCCAGAAACACATCATAGAAAAAAATAATCTGAGGAATATATCCCAAGAAATATCACAAGAGAGAATCCAATGGTCTAATTTAGATTTTAAGCACTAAAGTTAAGATTCAAGTTATCAGAAACTTCAGCATACCTGAAAAAACACACCAATCTACTGTCTTGTTAAGAAAGAGTGAAAGCCTAAGAGTTTTTCAGTAGACCTTATTTCATTAAAATAAATTTAACCCATTAAGTTGCAACATTTTTATGCTCTGTCAGAGGACTAGTTCTACATATGGAAGTCTCAGAATATTTGCTTTTGCCTTTAAACCACTATCTTAAAATTATGCTAGCCTCACAAGCTCTTGGCATATGGATCAATGTATTTCTTCAGTACTATAACGAATCAAATAAATACAAAAGGCAAATAGTTTTATTTCACCTGATTTCTTCTTGCAGTAGGCACAACATAATGTTAAGTGACTTGGCAACAACCGGAAAATTCTAAATTTAAAGGAAAACCAGAAAAAAATATAGAGAAACATCATGTCTATTATGCCTTAAAGCATGCAGGAACCACTTTGTTCAAAGGCTGATTTCTTCCAAAGAGGTTTTTAGTGACTTCCTGCAAGCAAACCTGATCATAGAGATGTATAAGGGTCTTGTATTTTTATTTATCACTTCATCTCTCATATCTCATTGTGTGGAAAATGTTTGAAATAAAGCTGAATCTCCTAAAGAAATTATTTTTAAATTAAAATTTATATATATTCTCTAATTAAAAATAAAA
>NW_009700032.1:0-6596 GCF_000703405.1 Apaloderma vittatum | reverse complement strand
CCCCTCCTTACCGCGCCGCCTCCTTTCAGGCCTGGCTGAACGAGAAGTTCGCTCCAGAGCTGCTGGAGAGCAAACCCGAGATCGTGGAGTGCGTCGTGGAGCAGCTGGACCACATGGTAGGTTCTGCTGGCCGAGCGGGTGGCGCGGCCGGAACGGCCTGGGCCCCTCCGGGATCGCCAGGTTTGTCCGCGCCTCCGGCCCTGTGACGAGGCTGTTCTGGGCCCTTTCTGTGAGCTCGTCTTGGAGGGAGGACTGGGAGGTACAAGGCGATAGCGTGGTTTGTGTCACCCAAAGCAGCTGCAGTCTGTTTTTTGTGGGCCCTATGTGCAAAACCTGGCTTCCTCTCTGTTTCTTGTTTCACATTTCAACCGTTTCATTTCTTTTTGCCTTTCCTTGTAGGAGGCAAACCTGAAACGGGCCAAGAAAGGAGACTTGAAGGTCAGTGTTCACCACATGGAGATTGAAAGGATCCGTTACGTGCTCAGCAGCTACTTGCGATGTAGGCTTGTGAAGGTAATGCTTGCTTGTGCTGCCCAGGGGATGAACAAGGATGGCTTCAGGTGTGGTTTTTACCCATACAAGGCCTTCTGCTTCAGCAAGGCACTCAGTTAAAGCGTGGTCTCCCTCTCTGTCCTTCAAAGTGCATCCTAAAAAAAGGAATTTGTTCCTTGGACACACTTTTCTGTTGTTATGAAGGAGGACCAGAGCGCTGGTATGAGTGTTGTGTTACCTCATCTAAGCCCGGGATGGCGCAAATTAATGCTTGCATGTTCTAGCTGAGTCCTGCCACATACACAAGCAGTTGTGCAGCTTGGAGACCTCAGCTGCTGTTAGATCAGGAAGAGGTATTTGGGCAGGCCGGTGGCAGCTGCATACAGCTGTACAGCAGTGGACCATTGCTTGCAAGGGAAGCCTCTGGGATGGGGGAGATTTTAGACACTGAACTACTGGGAGATGTCTGATACAGTCTTGGGGATTTTCTTCCAATACCAGATAGAGAAGTTTTTTCCCCATGTCCTGGAGAAGGAGAAATCTCGAGCTGAAGGGGAGCCTTCCATTCTATCACCAGAGGAGTTTGCTTTTGCTAAAGAGTGAGTATGTTTTGGTTGCATCTCTCCTGTTTTCTAGGTTATCAAATTCACCTGTATGTTGTGCTGAATGGTTCCTCAGACTGTTGGCCTTAGACAGGTTTGCAGTAAGAATCATGGGTTTTACCAGGAGGTTTCCTTATGGACAAGGAAAATAATGAAATAAAATGAGTTTGATGACCCTGAGCCAGTTACCAGGGCAAGACCTTAGGCTTGTCTGTGGCCATTGCTTGTGGAACGGGGAGATGTCACTAGCTGCCATTTTGAGTCAATGCTCTCCCTGCAGACCTGTCATTTGATTAAACCATTAAATGCTCCAATGGTTTGTTTCAGGTACATGGCAAACACGGAGACGTATCTGAAAAACACGGCCCTAAAACACATGCCACCCAACCTGCAGAAAGTGTCTCTCCTAAAATCGGGTGAGTACATCCAGGCTCCAGGGTAATCTGAAAATTATAGCCAGCAGGGGTGTGGTGAAAGCTACGGGGAGCGTGAGACGTTAGGGGTGGGTCCTGCTGCTGGCACTCAGCAGAGGTGAAGACAGCGCGATGTCAGCGTCGTAGCGCTGCTCTGCTGTGCCTTACGTGGTTTGGTGCTGCTGTTTGAGGATCGTGCTGTCAAATCGAGTCTTACTCTGAGGCGGTGCACAGCGCCTCTGGTCAGGAGTGTCTGGCGTTGCTGTTACTGGCTGTGAGCTTGCTGCCCCTCGTACGCCTCTGTTAACTTGCTAAGTGCTGACTTGCGCTCTGAATCCATTGTCTGCAGTTCCAAAGCCCAACTTGGACTCCTTTGTGTTTCTGAGGGTGTTGGAGCGGCAGGAGAACATCCTGGTTGAGCCAGAGACGGATGAGCAGAGGTAGGTGAGCACTTCCCCCTGCCGTGCGTGTAAATAAGTTAACTTCACGGGTGTAGTGGGTCACGGCGGGACGGGAGAGATGCTGAGTGTCATGCCTGTCTCTCCAGGGAATACACCATTGACCTGGAGGAGGGCTCGCAGCACCTGATCCGGTACCGGACCATTGCCCCGCTGGTGGCCTCAGGAGCGGTGCAGCTCATCTGAGGGATGAGCGGTAGGTGTGGGGCTGCAGCCAGCAGGGGCCAATGGGACATAGGACTGGGCCCCAGGGGAGGGATGAGCGTAGCTACTGGCTCCCCAGGTCCCTGGCTGGTTTGACAGCCAGGCATGGACAGAGTGCAGCTGTCCTCAGAGGTGAATACAACCTTTGTAAAATAGCAGGGCGCTCTCGTTTGAAACCTGCAGTTGTGTGTTCATTCCTGTTGCAGTTTCGCACTGTTGTTTAAATGAGCTTGTTGGGTAGAAACTAACAGAATGGTGTGGCAACCAGCTGTGTAAACTCTACCTTCCCCCAGCAGCTTCGGTCTCGTCACAGGCTCAGTGCAACCGGGCGTGTTATGCAAGTGGCCAATTGCTCGGAGGTGAACTGGGGGGATATTTTTGCCCCACCTTTGCTGCACGATCCACTGAGCAAAAAAACACCACACGTAAAGATAGTTGCTGGCAGAACAAATCTTAGTTCTTGCGAAGGACCAGAGAGGACTTGGAACAACAGCTCAGAGCAAAGGGAATGTCACGGGCAAGTGAGGGAGAGAGCACCCCACCCAGTGTGGGGTGCTTAGCATCCGCTTCTTACCTGCAGTGGGAAGGCAGGGTGAGGAGTTTACCAAGTTTGTCGCCTTTGTCTTTCTGACAATACCAGCTGAGAGGTGGCCGTGAGTTTAGGAATTTAGGGTTTCTGCTTGCCTCAATTTCTCCCTTGAAGCATTGTTATGTGGGCCAAACAGCAAGCCTGTCCTGCCTCGTAAAGGCGTTGCCTTTGGGGAAGGCAGACTGCGCAAGCTTTGTTCTGCCTGTGCAGCCAGTGTCCCAGTGTGGATAGGACTGTGTCAGTACAGCACCTTCTACTGTAGCCAGAGAGGAGCTGTGCTGCTTTGTCCTGGCATTTTGGCAATAACAGTGCTATCCTTGTAAAATATCCACCCTCGCCATTACAGGTATCTGAGATTTGCCTGCAGGGTAGGTGTGAATTTGGAATTGCTACCTGGACCTTGTGCTGATAATGGCATTTTTTGCCCTGGGCCAAGGAGCGAGTGCCACCAGGAGCCACAGGCAGCTGTGTTTTCTCTGATCAGATTGCGATCGACGCAATCGTGATCAAAGCTTTGGAAATGTCAGACAGAATTTGCAGGTTTATCGCCAGCCTCTTCTTAACCAGAGCAACTCGTTCATGCCCAGGGTGTTTGTGCCAGAGCCGTGGGGTCTTTGTATTGCCCATGTAAAATTTGTGTTCCTGTGGCTCTGCTACATGCACGGACCGCGTAAAGCCAACACCAGAGCAGGCCCTGCCTGGAAGGTTTTACGTGCTGCTGTTTCATCTCTTGAAATTCTGCTTGTAGGTCAAGTCCAGCAAGAGGCATGAGAGGCCTTGTTGCTTTTCCGGCCTTTTCCAACCTGCTGCTTTGGACTGTCTGACTTCAGGGAGATTGCACCACTGTTACAGCTAATCCTCAGGCTCAAGCCTGCCTTGGTCAGTGAACTACAGAGCGAGTAGGGCCCTTGTACGGGATGGTCTGCATGATCAGCAGCTGAGCACTATGGAAGAGCTCTGAGGGATTTTGTAAGCCTGTGGGGGCTTATGGTGCCTTCGTGTTGTTTAGAAAGATACTGGCAGAGCTGTCCCAGAACAGTCTCTTGCTGCAGCACAAGGAGTCGGTTTTGTGTCGCCTTCTGTGCTTTGTGTGTTATTTGTGCTGCTTCCCATCGGGCCAGCACACTGTATTTGATTTCTGTAGCAGAGCATTCAGCATCTTGTGCAGGAAGAGTTGGATCAATAAAACAAATGCAAAGTAATGAATCAGAGTGTGTTTTCTGGAAAGCTTCAGTGTGCAGCTGCTTGGATGCCTTGTTTAAGAGCAGTGGTGGCCATTTTCACTAAAATGGAACTGTAATCATGGGCTCAGGAGAAAGAAGCTTCCTGCTCTGAGTGATCTGAAGACCCTCTCTCCACAGAGTAAGGGGTTCTGGTGCAGCTGTGAGTGTAGAAACTACTCAAGTCCCCTCTGCTGAGGCAAGAGGGACAAGTAATTCTTTTCTGCTCGTCACGCAGAGGAAAAGCTCCTCTGGCCCTGCTGACCCGTGCCTGCCTCTTCCTGTTGGAGGAGAAACCAGGGTATCCCAGATCCCTCCGCTCTGTGCCTGTCGGGTGTGCCAATGGTCAGCGGCTCGTGTTCCTTCGGTCAGGGTCTCCCCTGCCTGGTGGTCTGTGAGGAACAGCCTGGCGCTCCTCTGACACTTCCCCTCCTCTGCCAAGCGGGGAGTGACACGGGGCATCTTGTAGTGTGAGTGGCTTTGCGTGTGTGGTTTATAGTGTTCCTAATAAATCCATTTAGGTAAAGAAGATTCTTTTAAGTATAGGTGTTAAGAAGAGGCTGAGTTTAATCCTTAGGAATCAGTAGCACATACCTCTGTGCAGACCTTCAGGAAGGGCTGTGGATTGTGCCCTGCCTGTATCTACAGCCCAGGCATCTTCACAGAGGTGACTGAAGCTTCCAGCCAAAGTCGTTGTTAATCCGCTGCTGCAGAAACGTGCCATAGGAGAGCTGCTTGAATAATGTCTAGGTGGCATGTCTGGAAGACTTTCTCCTTGGCTATATTACGTTTGAGCAGTTGTCCAGTACTTGCCTCGCTGCTGCATCTCACGTGGCTGCAGCAGCGTAAGGGGTTCCTGTCCTCTCCTGGCAGCTGAATCTGAACTGGAACTGATTCCTTCCAGAATGCCTTCAGTACAGCTCCTCTCTGGAGTCTGATGGCTGGCACATGGCAATGTCAAACATGGGCTGTGCAGGATTTTTGAAGACGGCTCGTAGGCTGAAACCAGTCAGGCTCGTAGTGAGATTCAGTCTTGGCATACCTGAAAATGCTGCCGTCTGCTGACACTGCCTCTGTTCTGTCTGTGCTGGGGAAAGGGGTGGTGTCCACGACTTTCTTCAGGAAGTGATGCTTTTGAGTTGTGCTTTAAGATGGAGGAGAAGGCTCAGCAGTCCATCCACCTTCATCTGTGCCTCTGGAAGAGAATGTGCAGAGCAGGAGCAGCTTTTCCAGCTTCCACGGGGTCTGCTGTAAAGTTCAGACTCAAATGCATCCCCTGTTCTCTGCTCCCTCCAAGGTGGAGATGGCGTGGGTTTACTGAGTGATTAGCTCTAAACGCAAAGTGAGTGGATGGTGGAAGAGGTCACAAGGAGGGCGCTGATGATGAGCTGTGATTTCCCAGCCTGAGCCGGATCTGCTCTCCTGAGTGCCAGAGAAAGGTGGGGCAAGTGGTTTCCTTGCTAGGAAGGCTTTCGTGTCTGTGTCAGCTCCCCCAAGTCATTGAAATGGGGGGAAGTGCCCTGTCAGCCCGAGAGGATGCGATGAAAGGAGGTTTCTCTGAAAGCAGCTGTTGAAGCTGGATTCATTGCCCACATTGTACCTGCTGGAGGGCGTCTGTGCTTGTAACCATGTGGAGTGGTCTAGTCTGCCTCCCATCACAGCAGCGCACGGGGAGCTCTCTTGGGCCCCAGTTGTGTGTGGAATGTGGATAAAAGCAGGCGGCTTGGGAAACCGTGAGCAAGAGCCCTTAATTCAGAGAAAAGGTGGGGCAGTTTGCTGTCCTGACCTTGGGGATCGCAGAATTCTAGAATGTCAGCGGTTGGAAGGGACCTCTGGAGATCATCTAGTCCAACCCCCTGCCAGAGCAGGTTCACCTGGAGCAGGTTGTACAGGGTGGTGTCCAGCTGGGTTTTGAACGTCTCCAGACTCCACCCCATCTCTGGGCAGCCTGTTTGAGTGCTCTGCCACTCTGAAAGTAAAGAAGTTCCTCCTCATGCTTAGGGAAATGTCACCTGAGTTTGTAACTTGGGCAGCTGCAGCCGCAGTTAAACCTCAGAGGGGTGAGCGTGCTGCAGCTGATCCTCCAGCTGACCCGTGAGGAGGGATTTGGTGCTGCCGGTCTCTGAGGCTGGCCACAGAAACGGGGAGCACTGCTCAGTCCTGAGCATGGTCACCTGCCAGGGCTGCCCCTCGGTGGCGTACTGGCCACAGGAGGTCTGGCCTGGGCCCACCAGGCGGATCTGCTCCAAGGCTGGCACCCAGCGGTGCCGGCAGCAGACACCTCCAGCTGCCCTGGGCCCAGCCAGACAAGCACATCTGGCTCCTGGCTGCCCACAGATCCCTGGTCCACTCCTCCCTAGGCAGGGGTGTCTGGCCAGCAGTGACGGCCGTGCCACACGTCCTAGGGGGTTATGCCATTTTGGCTTTTTTTTTTCCTGATGTTTCTGCTGATTGTTGCTGAGGCTGAATCTCAGGTTTTTGCTAGTCAGGCACTGGGTTCAGGCTCTGTTCTGGCCGTCCTGCGAGAGGTGTCTTGCCTTGTGCTGGAGACGTTTGGGCATGGTGGCGATGGAAAGCCATGTATAACTACTGATAGGCAGGGTGTGTCATGAAATGAT
>NW_009700031.1:604-1535 GCF_000703405.1 Apaloderma vittatum | reverse complement strand
GTCAGGCTAAAGCCTCCCCCTGCCACCCACCTGCCCGCTGACATCTGCAAATGCATCTCCTCGCCGACAAGCCTGCGAGCAGGGATGCTGACCCGGGGTCACCAAAAACACATTGCGGCCACAAACCGGTGCATAAACAGCGGCGCGATGGGCAGCATCACAGGCGAGAGGAGGGCAGGCAGCCACGGCCAGTGAGGGGCTGGCAGGGATGGGAGGGGGCCAGGAGCCCAGGTAGGACCAGGCAGGGCAGAGCACCCGGGCAGGGCTGAGCCACTCACACGAGCCCCAGCACCACGGGAGCTGCTCTCCTCCGGCAATCCTGCAGCTGCCCTTTCCCAAAAAAGCCCTGGGCTGGAGCGCTGCGATGTATGCTGGGGATGGGAGCACCATTTCTCTACCCCTACTTGGTGTCACTTAGCAGCAGAATTAGTTCAAATTTGCAGCACAAACAAAAAAAACCCAAAAAAATCCTAGCTAATTCAGTGACCGTGATCAGGCCGGAGCTCACCTTGCCAGGGAGCCAGAATTAACCTTGAAACCTGTGAGTATCACTAACAGCGAGCTGTTACAGGGGGGCTGCCCCAGCTCCTTCCCCTCCCACAGCCCCTCTTGCCCAGCTTTTAGCCCATGGCACAACTGACACCGGTGGTGAGAATCCTCCCCAAGCCAAGCTGCACTACGGGAGGTTTTTTTCAGGCAAGGGGACTTGCTGCTCCCGGGCAGTCGTGGCTTTCAGGCACTTCCCTCCCAAGAGAAAAGAGGAAGAGCAGTTATTTGATAGTGTAAGTAGCAAAAACGTAAAATGGCCTTTTAGAAAAGCTCCCGGTGGGACCGCAGCAGCGCCATGCTGCCGTCCTCCAGCCGCCGCTCACTTTGGCGCCAGGTTCTGCCAGGGGATGACTCCAGCCCGCAGGAATCGGGATGAGGCAGA
>NW_009700031.1:0-471 GCF_000703405.1 Apaloderma vittatum | reverse complement strand
CGGTTCTGCCCACCCCGTGCCAATCGGACTCATCCTGGTCCAGCTCAGTGCAAAGCATCAACACTCCCAGCTGTGTGCCCACTGCAGCCAGAGACACAGGGAGGGGGCAGCCCCCACATCCAGGGCAAACCACCATGGAGACACAGAGCCTGGAGAGAGCCTGAGCTACCGGCGGGTGGGGCTGGGAAGGGCTCACTGCGCTGAGGTGCATGGGCGCTCCTCACACCACGAACAAAAATCCCCAAGGAGCTGCAAAGGGGAGAGCACCCACCGGGCTCCCCACTGACCAGAAGGGGGGTGAAGTGGAGCCTCCAGCCCCTCCGGCACGTGCTCCCCACCCCAGCACCCCCAGGACCCCGCGCAGCCGCACCGGCTGTTTGTTTGATTTGCTGCCTCATTCGCAGGGAACGTTATGATTAAAATTAGCTGTCACTGTCCTAACGTAATAATTCCCAGTGTCTGGCCCATCGT
>NW_009700030.1:5443-14698 GCF_000703405.1 Apaloderma vittatum | reverse complement strand
GGAGTGAGAGAGTGGCTGTGTGGGTACCTGGATGCTGGCCAGGGTTAAACCACGACAGAGACACAATACTGTAATTCTTACAAGATGCTGCAGTAACTTAGGCAGATAAAATATTTTATTGACCTTCATTAAAGCATTTCAACTGGGAATGTGAAAACATTGCAACTTTTTTTAGATTTTCAAACTGTATGAAATTTTTACTTGCTCAAAGTTCAGGTATTTCATTTTTTCATTCAAGTTCAAGATGAAAACAACTGTTGAAATGCTTGAATTTTTGCTAGGTATGAAAATTAGGAGGGGTTTTCATTCTTCTCTGCATATAATACAATCTCCAAACAACAGTGAGTTTATCCCAGAGCTTTTATCATTACTGGTGTGGGGCTGGAGGCTATTTCTGTTGTCAAGAAGCAGCCCATCTAAAACGGAATTCCTGAAACTGTGCTGTGAGAATTACCTTTGTATTCCTAATTATGCTTTGTTCCCTCCATTTATCTTCTCTTCTCGCTTTGCCCATCCCCTTGTGTGCTGTTCTTATCTCCTTTAATACAGAGTCTATCCTTCTGGCTTTCAGTTCCCTAGCAGAAGACTATCCCTAAGGGAAATATCTAAACACTGGTATTTTCAGGTACCACATGGACACAGGAGATAGTGGATATGATTCAACAAGATGGAGATGTTGACAAGTGTAGACGTGACACTACCTACAGACGCCATCCCTTCCTGGAGTGGTTTCTCCCAGAGCCTCCATCTCTGAGATACTCAGGTGAATATTATCCAAATAAATTTGCATTTTAGACAAAATGAAACAAAACAAGCACCCAGTGCTGGTGTGACAGTTTTCCTGGGAAAAGCCCCAATTGCTTTGTCACTGAACTGTGCACCATGTTGAGTATTAGAGGTCAGTTCAGTTGCTTTAACATCCACATCTAGTGCTACCTAAGCTGATGCAAGGCTGGAAGATATGACTCAAGCAATACTGAAGACCATGCTGTTTTGGAGTGGCGTTTGAAAGCTGTATGTGATACTCCACAGTACCTAAACTAGCACCAGATACGTTTAAAAAGGGAGTGTGAGGCAATTGAATCCCATTCTGTGATTCGAGGTTTTATGGAAGATAAACCTACATCATGGATGTATTCCTAAAAGGTAGAAAATGTTTTCAGTGGTTTTGCTACTGTTTTGAATAACTGCTGTTAAATACTATGGTCTAGTCACCTAAACAATCTATGGAGCATTCAAGAAACCAGCAGGCCTGATTGTTTGGCAAAGACAGTTTCCTACAGACTTTTATCCCCAGCAAAGGCTCCCATCCCACGGAGATCTTTAAGACGGATTCTCTTCACATTTGGACCTAAAGAGCTTGACTAATTCTGCAGCAGAAATGCTACTTTTATATCTTCTAAGCTAGGCTGTGTTGACACAGAGAGGAACAAAAAAATGACAGAGGATGACAGGCTGATAGTCAATGATACGGAAAAAATACTACAGAGGTCATGATAGATATTTAAAAAGAAGGAGAGGATAACGCACCTCCACATATCACCAGATATTCCTAAGTATTTCCAGATATCCACAGCTACTTAAAATCCACTGTCCATCATTCCCCTGGTTTCTCTTTATGTACTATCCAGAAGGTCTAGTCAGCTAGTCTATTCTTCTCGTATCCTAGAAAGAAACAAAAACGTCTTATTTGTGAAGTAAAAGGAGATCACGAAATACTATGATGTAGAAACTTTGTGTGGATAAATATAAATTAGTACTCATCATTAGACCTTGGAATGCAGGGGTTAGACATGGACTCAGAAAAGCAATAAGATAAGAAACAGTGCTCCCCCTTTCCTCCTTGAATATATAGGTAAAAACTTCTGTAGAAACACTGAAGCTGCTTCTGCAATGCTGTGTATGTTACACTGCTATGTAATTGCTTTAGAGATGAATGATCATTGCAAAGTGAACTGCTGAAAAGTCACAGTCTAAATCCCACATATGAGAATAGTAAAGAAGTGCTAGTGCAATTTAGAGAATGAGTCACATCTCCTAATGAAACATCCCACAGGGCTGGAGTTAGCTGAAGCTATGCCTTCTCCACGAACAATAAAAACTCATCTCCCTGTACAGCTGGTGCCTCCCTCCTTCTGGGAACAAAACTGTAAGGTAAGGCTGCAGAGGTAGGACTCAATTCTACTTCACCTGCAAAGAAAGGGGCTGAAGGACTGAATGTGATTTCCAGAATCTTTGCGAAACCTAAAGGTCTCCCCAGATACTTCCTCTTTAATGTGCAAAGCCTGTGCAAAACTGAAGAAGTCATGGCTAAGTTGCCTGAGTTGGAATTCACCAAATGGCAACTTCAAAGCAAAATCTCTTAAGCCTCTGTCATCAAGCTCCAAGAGAAACTTCAGGATATGCTCAACAACTATATAAGCATGCATAAGTTTTTTGGTTTTTCTCTCTCTGTTTTCGTATCAATAAAGGTAATCTATGTGGCGAGAAATGCAAAGGACAACCTGGTGTCATACTACCATTTCCACAGAATGAATAAAGGATTGCCTGAGCCAGGAACCTGGGACGAGTTTGTGGAGAAATTCATGACTGGAAAAGGTGATGAACTGCCATCAGTTGTATAAGAGATTTTATTTAAAAATTTTAAAAAAATTTTTTAAATGCATGGCATAATTTATTTCAGCTATGGTTTGAAATCCAGTTCTGACACTCTGCAGAAGGATATCTACTGAGGATGTTCCAGTAGTAATTTATTTTCATTCATGGGTTTTTATTAGTACCTAAAGGATTAATTCCATCTTTACATTCTCATTCTGGAAATAAAAAGAAAAAAAAAAAGAAAAAGAAAAAATTGCTACTGTTT
The DNA here is from genome assembly GCF_000703405.1 of Apaloderma vittatum. Classification (NCBI taxonomy): domain Eukaryota; kingdom Metazoa; phylum Chordata; class Aves; order Trogoniformes; family Trogonidae; genus Apaloderma; species Apaloderma vittatum. The sequence continues at coordinate 11,835 of NW_009700030.1, read as the reverse complement.
ATTCCATTACCATTGAGAAATATATGCAACAATTTGCAGACTTAATCTCTTATCTCTGAGGTTAAAAGAAACCTACGTGGAAGCCAGCTGGGAAGGAACAGTGTTTTAACTGGTTTTACTCTAGCATGAAATACAGGAAACCAAGGTTTAATTTTGTGTAAAAACGTGCAGTGTGAATTTGAGTTAAGGAAGTCTTTTTATCTAAATTTACCTGCATATAAATGAGGCATCTGAACAAAACTAGTTATCTAGGTAAAGACAGGCAACTCCAGAGGCTGATTCTTCCCTTTCTAAAAAAGGTGCTCATACCGAAGAAAGAAAACCTGCTCAAGTGGATGACAGTCTGCAATTTTGGTCGGTAAAGCTTCCATAAGTCCTTAATATTTTTGCCACCACGTGGTCCTAGAAACACCACTGTCTGGACTAGCATGAGATTCTCATGTCTAAAGACCTTGTGTCTTGTTTTTAACCAGCTCAGCTTGGGAACCATCTATCCTAGTGCAATCATCTAGAGCATAGCTGTCCAGGCCAGTCATCTAGATACTTGCTGGAGAGAAATAGGCACTTCTGATAGCATATAAAATATTTAAACCAGTTAGAATCACAGGATAATGCAAGTTGAAAGGGGCCTTTGGTGCCCATCTGGTCCAATTCCCTGCTCAAAGCAGGGCCAGTTAAAGACGGGTCTTGTCCATCTGATCAGAGGAGTCACTCTGGAAACATCTGTTGCTCTCCATTGTCTGTAAAGGCAGCCTGGGCTTCTCATTCAGGGGCAAGCATCTGCATCTGTTACCCTCTAAACTTACACGTGAATCCTGCTCTCTGCATTCATATACCTGTGGGACTAACAGCACAAATGCTGTGATAAGCACAGAGCACAGCAGTCTTGGCCACAGTGATACAAAACCATCTGGTAAATGCCCAGACACTGGTTATGAGGGAAACATGAGTGCCACAAATACCTAAAGACAGTTTTGAGCATTGATAGATGCTGATGATGTTACCTCTTTTTCAGTGTTCTGGGGTTCCTGGTATGACCATGTAAAAGGATGGTGGAAGGCAAAAGATAAGCATCGTATTCTCTATCTCTTCTATGAAGATATGAAGGAGGTAAAAGGCTGAATGTATGTTTATAGAGCTCTGAAATGTGAAAGTCCAGCAGATACTACCTATGATCAACAGCTTTCTATTGTAACGTCAGTTTAATCAGTAAATCTTCAGATTGCTGTCAATTGCAACTTTAATGTTTGACTTTTTTGCTTTTCCTGCCTCTGTATCTTATCCCATGATATTCTTTCTGCAGAATCCAAAACAAGAAATTCAGAAGATTATAAAGTTCCTGGAGAAGGACATCAGTCAGGAGGTTCTCAACAAGATACTCCGTAACACCTCGTTTGAGGCAATGAAGGAAAATCCCATGGCAAACTACACCAAAGAGTTTCAAGGAATAATGGATCATTCTGTTTCCCCATTCATGAGAAAAGGTACTGAGGTTTGTTACTGGCATCAACTCTGTCTTCCTAGTTGCCATTCAGTTTTGAAATAAGTCTTGAAGTACAAGTATCTAGGCAAATCGTGGCTAATGGGATTCAGGAAATCAGAGAGTCATGGAATGGCTTAGGTTGGAAGGGAACTTAGAGATCATCTAATCCAGCCCCCCTGCCATGGGCAGGGACATCCTTAACTGGACCAGGTTTCTCAAGGCCTCATCCAACCTGGCCTTAAACATCTCCAGGGAGGGGGCATCCACAACCTCTCTGGGAAACCTATTCGAGAGTCTTGCCACCCTCATACTGAAGAGTTTCTTCCTAAGATCCGATCTATACCTATTCTCCTTCAATTTAAATCCATTTCCTCTTGTCCTATTGCTGGACAGTCTTGTAAGAAGTCCCTCCCCAGCCCTCCTGTAGGTTCCCTTCAGATACTGGAAGGCAGTTTTAAGGTCTCCCCGAAGTCTTCTCTTTTCAAGACTGAACAATCCCAGCTCCCGCAGCCTGTCCTCATAGCAGAGGTGCTCCAGTCCCTGGATCATCTTTGTGGCCCTCCTCTGGACTTGTTGCAACAGATCTATGTCCCTCTTACAGTGAGGACACCAGAACTGGATGCAGTATTCAAGGTGGGGTCTCACAAGAGCAGAGTAAAGGGTGAGAATCACCTCTCTTGATCTGCTGGGCACACTCCTCTTAATGCATCCCCAGGATGGGGTTGGCCCTCTGGGCTGCATGAGTGAACTGCTGGCTCATTTTGAGCTTCTCGTCTATCAGCACTCCCAAGTCCTTCTCTTCAGGGCTACTTTTAACCCACTCTGTACCCAGTTTATATTTGTGCCTGGGATTGCCTCGACCCAGGTGAAGGACTTTGCACTTTGACTTGTTGAACCTCATGCAGTTTGCACTGGCCCATTTCTCAAGCCTGTCAAAGTCCCTCTGGATGGCATCTCTTCCCTCAAGCGAGTCCACAGCACCACACAGCTTGGTGTCATCGGCAAACTTACTGAGGCTGCACTCAGCGCTGTCATCCATAGCAAACTTACTGAGGCTGCACTCAGTGCTGTCATCCATGTCGCTGATAAAGATGCTGAACAGCACTGGACCCAGAACAGATCCCTGAGGAACTCCACTTTTCACTGGTCTCCAGGTGGACATCGAGCCATTCACCACAACTCTTTGAGTGCGACCCTCTAGACAGTTTCTTTTTCACCGAGTGGTCCACCCATCAAGTCCATGTCTCTTCATGTTAGAGACAAGGATGTCATGTGGGACAGTGACAAATGCCTTGCACAACTCCAGGTAGATGATGTCAGTTGCTCTTCTAGTATCAACCAGAGCTGTTACTTTGTCATAGAAGGCCACCAAATTAGTCAGGTGTGATTTGTCCTTAGAGAAGCCATGCTGGCTGTCACCGATTACCTCATTATTTTTCATATGCCTTAGTACTGTTACCAGGAGGATCCACTCCATGATTTTACCTAGCACAGAGGTATGCTTACTAGTCTGTAGTTCCCTGGGTTTTCTTTGCTTCCCTGGTAAATTCATCTTTACTAGTAAATTAATTTACTGGTAAATTAATCCTTTTTCTTTTTTTTTGCTTTGCTGTTTCTTAGGGGTTGTCGGGGACTGGAAGAATTACTTCACCGTGGCACAGAATAAGAAATTTGATGAAGATTACAAGAAAAAAATGGCTGATACTTCTCTTGTTTTTCGCACGGAATTGTGATTAGTAGCAATGGGGAATATTCTGCATGATCTTCAGCCTTTTCCATTTTATATATTTTGCTTTTGCTTCACAAAATGCCCATGTCCCTAACATTTCAATATCTCTCTTTCACACACCACTGATTTTTCATTATCATGAAAGTGCCCAAATTATGTGGAAGTTTAGGTTGGTCTCCCTGAAGAAAATAACCCCACTGGATACTTCTCATTCATCCCTCTCACAAGAACTTTCAGCATTAACAAAAATATTTCAGGCATACTTTGAGTTTCTGTCTTTGTAAAACTGCAGTTGATATTGCTAGCTTTTTCAAATCAACCTCTAACGGAAATTAGTAACCAACAGGAAAAAAAAGTTGTTTAAAAAGTGCTACAGATGTGAGCATTATGTGTTATTCATGTGTTACATGAACACTAATAAATAAATAACATTGAACAATTTTAATGGTGGTCAAGTATAAACAGAGCAGCAGAAATACACAAAGTAGAATAACTTACTCTTGCTTTAAGCTGGAGAGCATAGATGCCATTGAGATGGAAGTAACATTTCCAAAACCACTAAAACCATCTGTTACTTTCTTTGACAAAACTTTCTAAAAGGCTTCATAGAGGCATTCATCTACAATCCATCTGTGAAGCAGTAGTCCCTACTGCATCAAAACAAGAAGCTTTCCTCACTGTTGCATTTTGAAATGGGTAGCATAATCCTCTGTTAATATTTAGAGAATTCTGAAAGTTGGTATGAACCGGGCCAAAAGTCAGTGCTGCATATGCCGTCTCCCTCTTCTCCACCCTTGTAAAAGTTTTCATCAGATAAACCACGTTACCACCTCCTCCTTTTCCTCATTTTTCTCTTGTTAACCAAATACACAAACATCCTGTTGATGGCTCTTAGTTGCAATAGGGCCTGGTCTATATTATCAAATAAAGACCAGTTTTGCTTTAGCATTAGCACCAGCACTATAGTCATGTTTCGAGCTTGTGGGAAATTAACTAAAGCAATCCATAGTCTATTTAATTACAGACAACTGCTACCAATCCAATTTTGGTTTTAAAGTGTCACCATTGAGCTGAGCACACAATAACGGTCCCAAACAGTTCCTGCTTAACTGGATTTACACTCTGAATGTTAGATGAAAAGCAACATAGATAACAGCAGCTTGAGGAAAATACTGAAACACTGTCTTAGTCTCATTTACTCTAGTTTATGATAGAAAACGTTCACTGGGGGTAATTTCTCTTTGGCTTTTGAACAGTTCCAAGGATTTAGTAATAGGAGAAGCACCATGCAGAGTCCATTTCAGGCTACTGATTTAAGCCAAATATCTAAAATGAATGCAGTTCTTTAAAGCGCGGCAATATCTTACATCAAGTTTGAAAACAAACAAAAATCTTCCTGTTAAATGTAGAAATTACACTGTCAGTTCCTGGTGCACTGAGTTTCTCCCAAAATGCAGGAAACACTGAAACTAGAAATATACATTTGCTACTCAAATGCAAGAAAATTGAAAGGCTTGAGATGAAGAGAGATTCCTGCCCACAATCGAAGGATATCTCAGCAAATTGACTGAGAAAGAAAAATCACCTGGCAGAGGTGCTGCTGATCATCATAAGGTTAAATATTTGCCTGGGGAGCTTTCTGCTACTTGGTGTGGTTTTTTGTTTATGATTAACTTGATTCGCTATCATCTTACTACTGCCAGTATGAGGAAAATGTGTTGTCTTCTCTCTTACCTAATTTCCATCCTCTTGGGTTGCTCCATGGAACCACATGACTCAGCTCAGTTTGTCAATCTAACCCTCATTCAATGTCATAAGAGTCATCAGTAAATGGAAAACTTGCTTAACTGAGTAGCTCAGTGACATTTTTATCAGCAGTGCTGCACAAAAGGTTGCACAGATGACCTCTTTGTTCCTCCTTTGAAATCTCTGAATCTATCAGAAGTGCAAAATGCTGACAGTGCCTGAAGCCTGGTCTGAAAGGGAGCCACTGCAAGGATAGAGGCACCATATAATATGAAGCTCGTATCACCTTGGGAAAGTCACCTTTGCTCCAACTTCCTTGGGTAACTATTCACTCAGCTGCAATTCAGCTGCTCTGAAAAACAAATAAGTAACACAGGTCAGAGTGCAGTCATAGAAAAGCGAAAGAGGGAAACAAGTGACAGATGTGTGGTTACCTAAAAAATGGCTTATCTTATCCTATTGATATTATCCTTATATATATTCAAAGACAGAAATGTTAATCTTTGTGAAAAAATATATCTGGCAGGGGGATAGAAAAGTGGGATGTTTCTACTTTTTATGCTCTCTCAAGCCACCAAATCTGAGAAAGAACAATCTGTGAATATAGTCATGATTTGCAAAATGTTATTGACTATATCAGCATAAAACTACAGAGAACAGAGAATTGTTACGAGTGAAAAAGATTTGATTTGTAGTTTTCAGTGGGCCTAGAGACTACCACGCCTTCACATCTATTCTAATCATACGCCAGTAGTGATGTGCATATCTTTCTGGGTAGCTGACTGGAGGGTGCCTACACCTAGAGTGCTTTTAACTTCCATCTCCTGAGGTTTGTCACTTGTTATTTACAGAAGAACTTGTACAGGGGCTTGAGAGGTGAGCCTGTGCAAATCTCATGAAGTTTAACAAAATCAAGTGCAAGGTCCTGAACCGAGGTCAGGGCAATCCCAAGCACAAATATAGGCGCAACAAGTGAATTGAGAGCATCCCTGCAGAGAAGTGCTTGGAGGTGCTGATGAATGAAAAAATGAATATGAACCAGTAATGTGCACTTGCAGCCCAGAAAGCCAATCGCATCCTGGGCTGCATCAAGAGAAGAGTGGTCAGCAAGTCAAGGGAGGTGATTCTCCCTCTCTAGTCTAGTCTGGTGAGACCCCCTACTTGCAGTGCTGTGTTCAGCTCTGGGGCCCCCAACATGAGAAGGTCATGGACCTTTTGCAGAGAGCCCGGAGGAGGGCCACAAAGTTGATCAGGCACCTACCCTGTGAGAACAGGCTGAGAGAAGAGCCTGGAGAAGAAAAGGCTCTGGGGAGACCTTATAGCCTTCCAGTACTTAAAGGGCGCCTACAGGAAAGATGGGGAAGGACTGTTTACAAGGAGTGTAGTGACAGGTCAAACCGAAAGAGGGTAGATTTAGGTTAGATATAAGGAAGA
>NW_009700030.1:365-5305 GCF_000703405.1 Apaloderma vittatum | reverse complement strand
CATGGCAGGGGGGTTGGAACTAGATGATCTTTAAGGTCCCTTCCAACTCAAACCATTCTACAATTCAACAATTCTATGATTCTATTCTCTTAAACAATGTGTTTGTATACAGATATTGTTTACTAATACCAGCTTAAGTTGGTTAGAGGTTTAATTTATTTTTACATAAGATACTGAGCCCCTGCAGAAGGAGACTGTACGTGTTCAGCTAAATTATTTCAAATCAATTTAAACTATTTTCAAGCTTCTGGTGCAAACAAGTTTATTATGGTGGCAGAGCTCTGTACAAAGCCTTGTGAGACATATACCCTGAATATACACCTGTGCTTTGTATTTATCTAGTTACCTAGATGCATGACTTTACTAACCTTCTTACATGGGTGCAATTTCTTCTTCTATGTCAGTTTAAGATGGGCTTGTGCCAGCCTAGCTAATGCAATGCCACAGCAACTTCTCCAATGCTGCTTGATTCTTTTTTTTTATAAGAAACTGTACCTACAGAGTTCTGATAGCTGAGAAATTTTCTTATCACTTACACCTGTGCTTTGTATTTATCTAGTTACCTAGATGCATGACTTTACTAACCTTCTTACATGGGTGCAATGTCAGTTTAAGATGGGCTTGTGCCAGCGTAGCTAATGCAATGCCACAGCAACTTCTTCAATGCTGCTTGATTCTTTTTTTTTTATAAGAAACTGAACCTACAGAGTTCTGATAGCTGAGAAATTTTCTTATCACTAACAAATTTAGAAAACCAGTGTTGATTAATACACATCAGCTGTTCACATGGTTCTGTTTTGCAGCTGTGTATTAACAACTACCAAAACAAATCCTCCCACGGGAATGACTGAAGATTCCTGTTTCAGTACAGACTTTTTAATGGGAACTGCCATAATAATTCTAGGGTAGTCACGATCACCCTTCAGCCTGATTGTCAATAGCAACCAGGAGAGGCATTTTACTTTCTGAAGGAATGCAACCATTTACCAAAGAGAATAAGAATCATCAAGCTTCAAAAAATTCAAGAGACAAGAGAATGGAGCTGTTCCATCTTCTTAGCTAGCAATCAAAAATAGAGGGACGCTGCTTTCCTTTCCACTAATTTTACTGTATCACAGGATCACAGAATGTCAGGGGTTGGAAGGGACCTCAAAAGATCATCTAGTCCAGCTTCCCTGCCAGAGCAGGATCACCTACAGTAGGTCACACAGGAACGTGTCCAGAAGGGTTTTGAATGTCTCCAGAGAAGGAGACTCCACAACCTCCCTGGGCAGCCTGTGCCAGTGCTCTGTCACCCTCACAGTGAAAAAGGTTTTTCTAATATTTTTGTAGAACCTCGTATGTTCCAGCTTGTACCCATTGACCCTTGTCCTGTCATTGGACATCACTGAAAAGAGCCTGGCTCTCTCCTCCTGACACTCCTTCTTTACATATTTATAAATATTTATGAGGTCACCCCTCAGCCTCCTCTTCTCCAAGCTAAAGAGACCCAGCTCCTTCAGCCTTTCCTCATAAGGGAAATGTTCCACTCCATCTTCTTTGTGGCTCTTGTAGATATTATCTGCTTATAGTATCTCTTGAATATATTATCTGCTTCATGCTAGGATCAAAAGTCACTGTTTCTCCAGTTATGAAACAGACTGTGGACAGAATTAGTTTTTACTTAATTTGTCCTATCCATATAGGCTATGGATATCCTATCCTAAAATATATACTTTTTTTTTTTATATAACAATGTATGTCAACATGTTCACAAAGAGCCTTATCTTTACAACAAGGTTAATTATTAATACTGGAATTTTCCAGAGGTGCATTAAGATTATATTTTAAACCTGGACTGCAGTTTGCATTTCCCTCACATCCCCAATGCATGATGCAAGCCCTGTCTCAGTGCAGACTGCAGGTGAGCTTAGATGCCGTGAGCACACGGAGAGAGAAAGTTAAACCCTTCATACTCACAGGATGTGACCAAGTTGTGCTGCCAGACCTAAAACCATGGGCTTAGGCTGGAGAACAAGGCTCTGCCTGCCCTCCACATCGAGCACAGGCTTAAGCACTGTGTAGGTGGACCAGAAATGTTGTCATGCAGCAGTGTCCCATGATTAACGTTGAAGAGGCAAATTATTCATGGATTATTTTGCAGAAGGGCCTCAGCATAGCCCGCTACAAAGGCAGATGTTATTTATCAGCAATGTGAGCTCAGACTGCCTTTAGGACTGTGTGAAGAATCACAGTTAAAATTACAGCCATCTGCCATGACTGTGGAGACAGGATTATGCCAAAAGCAAGCCCCAGTAGGTCCTGCTCTGGTATAGACAATGTAGGTGTAGATAGAGTCTTAGGTTAGACACCTAAAAAAGAAGGTAACTAGTTTTTTTTTAATCGCTAAAATTTGGCCTCTTGATTCACCGTAATGCTTTCTTATACCAATAACCTTCACTCATCTATATTTACTACTATTTCTGTGCGCAGTTAAAAGGTCTTTCGAGTCCTGTTAACAACATAATAGTCTTTTATGGCCAGATCCAACCCTAAGAGCTCAAACAAAATGTTAGTTTCCTTGTTTCAGTTTCACACTAATCTTTCAACAGGCCTGGTGGGCTTTGCAGGTGAGTAACAGAACACTAAAGTTCCTGTCTTTCAGTTTTATGTTGCAATTTAAGACCAGAATTAAGGAGTACATACACAACTTCTTCCTTTAATGTCGAAGCAAATTCCTCACAAAGTAGTTCTGAGAAAAATACAGAGGACAGTACTGCCCTCGCATCTTAGTTACTCACATAAACACTCACGACTAGCCTCCCCTTTCATTCTGTCTTAACTTTTTTACTCTACCTGTACCATCTACCATTCTACTCCAGTGGGAACCTACTGAACCTGAACCCAACGGGACAAAATGGCCATAGTCAGCCAAAGAATTTACGGTTCATGTGCACAGTGGTGGGAGAGTACTTTGTTTCCAAAGAAGAATAGTTAACATGCTGTAAATTCATGCTCTGTCTTCCTTTACACTGCAGAAAGCCCAGAGCAAGAATGTTGATCAGCCTGGCATGGTTCTCAAGCAAAAAGATATTGTGATCCACAGAACCTGCTGGAAAGGCAGATTCTAAAGTGGCAGGTATTTAAAGCATCAGCTCTTGCATGCTGGAAACACATTCCTCAGTTGCAAAACTACATTAATGTTCTCAGTCTGTGCTCTTGAGAAAATTCTTGTCGGTCTAATAATTCCAATGATAGTGAATGAGCATTTGTACCCTGCCTTGATGTAAGGGCTAATCACAGCTCTGTGGGACTTGGCTTCTCAAGCAAAGCAGGATTTAAAATTTGTTTTGCTCTGCCCCAAGACATCTTGCAAATGTTTTGGCAATCTTGCTTTACATAAACTATGTTATTTTAAAAGATGAACTAATTATTTTTTACAAAGATAACATAATCTTAGAATATATGGAGCATATAAATCATTCTCGTTTTTTTCATTTGTCTCAGGTTAGCTGCATGCAATATACCACCTTGCTGGCTCCTTCTGGATAAGTAAGACACACAATTCATAAACTGTTTAAGAAAATTGGATAAGACTATTGCAGATATGAACTGACATTTTTTACCACAAAATATCGAGCAGCTCATAATTTATTGTAACAAACTGAAACAATAAGCAGTCAAAATCCTCAGTCTTATTTGTTCTAGTTACTCTAGAAACTTTTTTAATTCTACCATTCCCTAACCGGGATGCATTGCAATCACTATTGCAATTCAGGACCAGAATGAAAGACTGCCAGGACAATCTCAATTGCAAAACATAACTAAATTCTGTTGCACAAAAGGGAATAGGGTAGGAAGGAGGAGTTCGCCTGTCTCTGTCAAACACCTGTCTCACAGAAGCAGGCAGCCCTAGGGGAGGGCTGAGTGCTCTGAGCCTGACTTAACTTCAGAAAGCCTGCGATGATTGAGCCGGTAGTTCATTGTCTTCAGTACAAAAGCATCTGAAAACCCTTTGTGTGTCTCCACCTTAGATGATCTCCAAAATCAATTTTCTCATAGTTTAAGTCACACGATGACCCAAGAGTTGGATCCTACTACATATTTTCTGAGGATGGATAGAATGAACAAATTTACACGAAACAATATTTTCTCTGGGGTTTTCGAAAAGAGAAGGTAAGCTTTCCTACAGTGATCTCCCCAAACATCCAGGTTCAATCAGAGGCTGACCTGGAAGAGCAGAGCAGTGCAGTACGTCATAGTTTAGTTTCAAAAGCTTTTGCCGCAGGTTGGTTCAGGAAGGAGTGTATCTAGAAAGGCTCTTCCTAAAGTTGCGTGAAACTCCCACGTTAGATCACAGCTGTGCAGGTGTAGGTGCCCAGTTCTAAGTCTCCCAAAGTGGATGAGGAAATAAAGATCTAATCTGTTTAGTGTTCTGTGGGACTTCTAAAAAGTGCAAGAATAGAAGTAATGATAAAAGCAGCTTCTTGTGGTTTGGATTGGGAGATCTGTTTCTTGCTGACAAACTCAGCAAGAACACAGAACCATATGCTCCTGCAGCAGTTGTGTACCTGCATACATTAGTCTATACAATTTATATAATGTGAATGCATTGAGGGGACAAAAAAGGCAAGGAATTTCAGAGGCATATGTTCCTGTGTGACCTATTGTACATGATTTGGCTTTGGCAGAGGGGTTGGACTAGACGATCTTTCAAGGTCCCTCCTAACCCCGAACATTCTGTGATTCTGTGATATGTGAAGAACCTCTGCCTTTTGTCACTATTTGTCACTTGAATTTTAAAATTTTCTCCCAGGCAACTTCTCATTAAAAATCAATTACTTATCATGAAGTATTAATAATTCAGGCATTATCAAAGTGCATGCATGATTAGAACAATAAATCCCTGCACTTCGAAGCCAGTATTGCTTCCGTCAAACACCGAACCAGGAAAGGATAAC
>NW_009700030.1:0-334 GCF_000703405.1 Apaloderma vittatum | reverse complement strand
ACAACAGAACTTAATAAAAAAAAAGCGAAACAAAAAGCCATAACACGTGGCTTCTGGTATTCGCTCTGGTATATGATGTTCTTCGCGTCTGACGTTTGACAAATATTGTAACCACACTGCGCTTCCATCGAGATACTAAACCCAGGATCCTCGGTCCTTAGGGAGCACAGCAGCCGGGTATTAAGGAGCACAGCGCTGTTCCCCTCACACTCCCCTTACAGTGACGGCGAGAGGCAGACTCGCCCGACAACAGTCTCTTCGCATCGCAAGGCGCTCTCGCAGCTGCCCGTTACCCCTCGGAAGCCCGTTAGGGGACGGGCAATGGCGGGGTGCA